>NW_003299025.1:17055-21885 GCF_000151645.1 Tuber melanosporum
CACTGGGAGGATAGAAAATCGTGAATATAAACACCGATTGCTGGAATGCTAGAACTGGGATTTCCAGGTGCGTTATTAGTTCAACAGGAAGTTGTTGAATTATGGCAGAGTATTCAGGAAGGCGGCGCTCTATGGCCAGGCTCAGATGGCTATATCTGATCAATTCGATATTCATTGTCTCACGTGGGATGTCCATGATGTTACAAACATCAAGAAGGTTTGTAACATCACGATGATATTCCTTACAGTGCCTCCCGCATGTTTTCGGCTCAGTTTCAGTACTCAGCGTATCAGATGTTGGAGGTGTGTCTACCGGGATTTAGCCCTCCCGATGTCGCAAGGAATCCAAGCTCAGTAGTCTCATCCGGATTGCGTGTTGTCGCCTGTAGCTCTGCAGAATCTGTCTTGTGGCATCATTTTTATTCGCAAGCCATCATCTGTCCTTCATCTTCTCCTTATGCACCAGCTCGCCAAACTCCATAGAATATATCGGAATGTTGCCAAACTGGTATAGATGATTGTGAAAGTGACTTAGTAGATACATCGGTATAAACTTGAAATGAGATTCTGTTTGGATCAATTCCATGCATTTGTCGTTCTCTTCGTTTCAATCCTGCGCATATATACGACATCGCTTAGTTCTAGCGACGATTTGATGCACATCCACTCTCTGTTTTTGTAGCTCCCTCCACTGGTTGTCAACCTTCGCGAGTGTCTGTTTAGATACACGAAATTCTAGGAAGATATCCTTTATCGAGTGAAACCAATCAAGATATTGTTCCATATAATCTATAGTCTCGGATGTATGACTTCGGTATTGGGCTATCATACTGAAATTGAGTAATAATCGGATGCAGGTGAGAGCACGTTTAAAAGGTAGCACTTGAGTACTGTCTGGCTGTCTTAACACTACTGCAAGAACTCCCAAATGATATTGCCCCAGATTCCTCATCTCATTTCCTTACCATTAAGTGACCTCACGGTAGGCTTTCTTTAGGACAAAGAATCCCAGGTACAGTGGTAGGGCCTTCCAGGTGTCAGCAAATGCTTGCTGCTGTGCGTGCTTTTTGAAAAATACTTGAACCCAATCCATCATGTGGTTGAATATTCCAAGATAAATGATATGGAGTAAATCAGGCTTATGCAAATCGGGCACCAATACATCTTGAAGACCATAAAATACATTATATCCAATCTTGAGACCAAGAGCGTAGAACATAGTTTGGATGTCGTGCTAGTGGAACTCCCCTGACTGATCCCAGATTTCCTCTTCCAGATGCTCGTATTTCATGTATTCTCAGGCAGGATAACTGTTCTGCATGCCGCCTCCTAACATATCCACCAATATCTCGTATTTAGGACAGGCATTAGATTTTACTCAATATAATGCAACGTCCGTCATATGATCAGCAATCCATGCCGCCAGAATAGAGAAACACAAGCAGACTTTCCCATCTGGACAGTCAATCGATACATCTTCACATGGTGCATCTTGTAATAGATTAATGATGAGATCGAGTACGCCTTGTAGTGTGTTAGCATTGATTTCTCTTGGAGCCTTGTTTACAGAAGAGGTCTGTGGGAGCTTGGGCGGGACAGGTAATAGTGCAAGAAGGAGCCCTGCCATCGACCAAGGTCTATTGCACTTGGACGAGGGAAGATTTCCAATTGTAATTTACACCAGCTATGCCTTCTTATCACCGCAGATGTTGGTAAGATGGGTCTGATCCGACATCTCAATAATTGGGACCACAGTCGCACCATATGGAAGTGTTTGCTGTTATCACTTAGCCTGTAGTTTCATTACGGAGAAGTGGATAAGCCATTTGGCACTATACTTGCATGTCCTACCACCAGTTCGACGTATGCATTTCCTTGTATATCATCTCACTCTGGAAATCATATTCACGTCACAGTACTTAAATAAAATCATCTTGGTACATGATCTGATGGAGAAGATATTGAATACAGTATAGAATATTGTAGTAGAAGAAAGGTAATCTTCACGCACTGTCCTCCACTTGGCCCTCAAACCATTGCAGATATTAGCCACACAGATCAAGCTTGTAGAGGTGCTTCTCGAGTATATACATTGAGTTATAGCCAATTTCTGTGGAATTACAGAGGCCACTTGTGAAGTATTCATTAATCCGTCCCTTAGAAACCTTGTCTTCAATGAACCAAGATGTCAGTTTGAAACCGTACTCGTTGGCAAATGGTGCTCATGGCTCCTCACACAAATTTCTGTGTTCTTGATGAAATCCTTTCACATCCCCAATAGATTCCCCAGAACCTGGATAGTAGGTCGGGCACCTAGGAGCAGAAGACGTTGTGATAATATTCAGTTCTGCTGCATTAGACTCAGACGTAACCCCATTTAGAGCGTTATGTTCGGAACTACCAGGATCTGGGTCGAATTCATAGTCGGAATCCTCGTGTTCCTTCTCGTGCGACAGCACATCTTGGATCATTACCTTGGATTCGGTCTGGTGAATATGATCGCCTTGAGGAAGATGCTGCCTGCAAGATGTTAGAAGATTGCACAGATCTGCATGCGCTGTTCGTAGGTGTTTCTCATATGGGCCTGCGCGAGTGTACTTGCGGTGACAAAATGAGCACTTGATCGGCATTATGGAGTGTGTAAAGTGAATTTTGAGAAATCTGTATGTATTGTGATATGCGTGAGTAATATTTATGTTTGCGTATGAGGACGTGATCCGGGGCCACAGATTTTGGACGCTTATGGGTGTAGCCAATCCAGTAGTCAAAGCAGTTAAGCGCATAGTATCCATATGTCATGTGAGATCAGATGTCATTCCTTCCAGATATCGTGTTTTATCTGCACTTGAACATTTCAGATGTAGTATCTGGGTCAGTGTGTATATGGTGTTCTATATTCAACTTGAATAGTGTAAGAGCCCTGGACGTTATCGCCATCTGAATTCAGAAAATGTCTTGAATAATATTCAGGAAGTCTAGAATGTCAGAGATTCAACTATATAAAGTGAATCAATCATGACTGAAGGAACTCATACTAAAAACATATCCACTGTATACACAACGCTCACAATATCAGCATCCTCATCAATTCAGATGACATGGTCCAAAATAACATCTACTTGCACTACGCCGGCCCAGAGCCAAATCCCAAAAAGGGAAAAAATGCCCCTGCAGTTCCTAAAGGACAGGTATACCATCTTCCAGCTATAAGTTTCACCACAGATTTTGACCACTTGAGCGCCAGTAATCTAAGAATCAATGTGTGCAAGACTATCCTTAACGTTGCGGAGTATGACCGCAATCTCTATGACAAGTGGTCAGAGGCTGCCAAAACTCAGATATCAGCAAGGGGCTTCACCCCTCAACAAGTACTCCTGAGCGCAGATTTCGGCGAAATCGTTGACGGCATGAGGAGATTGCGCCCTGCGTGCGATGTCCTCGTGAGAGCAAATGCTGTTAATGACATTGGGAGGATTTGGGATATAGACCAGGGCATCCTAAATCTCGTTAGAGACTGCTTGAACAAGTTGAGAGCTACTCTTCTAAGCAAAGCGGGAGTACCAGGCGCCCGGGAAGTCGTCCCAGCGCATGTCGTGATTGACACGCTTTTACTGCCCCCAATTGGGCCGCCTCTGTGTGGTATAAATACTCCTCTAGCCCCAGCCAAACAACCTACCCCGCCCAAGGTTGTTCCACCCACTGAGGATGTCCACGAAATCGCCCAGAATGCCAAACAGCCTGCCCCACCCAAGGTTGTTCCACTGGCTGAGGACGACCATGAAATCACCCAGAATGCCAAACAGCCTGCCCTGCCCAATGTTGTTCCACCCGCTAAGGACGACCATGAAATCGCCCAGAATACCAAACAGCCTGCCCCACCTAAGGGTGGCGAGAATCTTGTTCAAGAACCTGCTCCGGCCCGCCCCCCACAAATAAATATTCAAACAAGTTAGTTCAATTTCCCAAAAGCTCTTGCATTGCAGTTTTCACTTACTGATGAAGAAATTCTAGATTGGGATGCGTTACTTGGACGCCCCCATGCAGTGCATAACACATGGGTCCGACTATCAATACATTACACCAATGTGCCAGCTGATCAAAGGGTACATTTTCCTAATCATCCCGACTATAAGCCGCTTATTTGGCATCCACCGCAAACCACTGGATTATGATTCGGTGAGTTAGATTCCTATAATATCCTCGGATTGTACGCCATGATTTTGAGATAGGTATCTTTTCAATAAATTCGTTATATCCTAGGTGCTACTGGTGAAGGAACTCGGTTTCTCAACACACATCCCCAAGAACCGCTAAGTCAGTTCAACACAATTTGGATTGAAAACGATGAATCACGGCGCGCCTGGCTGCTCTCAAATCCAGTTCTCCAGGACCCACTAAATCTCTTGGTCTACACTTACCACGACGCAGATGATCTGGCACCTGACACTCAGGAATTGAGGGGGCACAACTATCTCGATGAAGATTAGGTACTAGTATGAGGTACTGATCAGAGCTTTGATCCTGTGTCTGCCTAGATCGATTTTGTTAGCAATTTGTGCGAGCACAGTGATGGATATGGTGAATCAACCCTGCCTGCCACTTTTCATATGTATCAGTCATTCTCTCAGTTTTTCTATATATCGTGCATAGCCAAACCTATGGCATTACAAGGGTGGACCGACCTAGGGCTGTGGAGATAGCGTGTTGGCACACAATGGGGGCGGTTGTGAGTTTGGTTTATCCTCCGTACCTACATGTACCAATATTGCCATATAGTATGTCTCTTGGCATCACAACACTAGTTGCCAGAACTCAATATAGGTCCGCTTG
>NW_003299026.1:0-21535 GCF_000151645.1 Tuber melanosporum
ATGAGACCATATTCCCGACTGCAGCGGGACCCAACGAGTCCTAACCCTGATGCATATGAAAACCCACTATGTGACTGGATCAAGCAGTAACAAAGAAGAGGAGTCATCAACCGAGCAGAAGCACCAGGTGCCGCACCTATGTTTGTTCAACCCAAAGCAGATGGTAAAAGAATCCGCCCCTTGGTTGACCTCAAACTATGAAATGAAAATCCAGTTATGGAACACTCAGCTATCCAGAATCAAACTTAAATCTTGAATGTAGTTGGACAGGTTAGATTCCCAAGCAAGATTGACATAAGCGATGCCTACTTCTAGACAAGATTAGATCCAGGGAACGAACGCTACAACAGTTTCAAAACACGCTTCGAAAGTTTCATTTGCCGAGTTATGTTACAAGTTGATTGTGAATGCGCCCACCACCTTTCAAGGAATTATAGATAGCCTTCTAAGCGAATACCTCTGTCACGAATATGGCTTAGCGAGAAAAAGTATTTCAAGTGACACATAGTTATGAGTCACAGGTATGTTATTGTTTCACGCATATGACTCATGCGAGTTATATGATTTGTTATGTGTGGGATTTGTGATGCTTTCACACATGTCTCAAATATGAGTCATAGGACGTATGCCTGATGAGTATGCCTTGCCAGTGTGCCTTGTGGGTATGCCTTGTACATATGATTTATGTTTCGCATATGACCTTGTGATGAGGTCATGGGTTTCATGCATATGACTCAGTTGAGTCATAAGATTTGTTTATTATATTATGATTGGTTGATGAGTTTTTGCACACGACCTTACTATAAGGTCATGGGCTTTAAGCATGTGACCATTTTAGTCACACCACTAGTTTGTTATGATTTGGTTTTGGACATGCGGGTCACATGACTAGCGGCGGGAAGAATCCTATATAAGGAGGCCGATACGGCCAAGGAGGATACATTCTTCCCACTTTGTTCTAAGTACTTTTCCTACTTATTACTTTAACGAATATAAAACACCTTTACAATCTTTATCTTTATTGCAACATTATCATTACACCAAGGAGAGCTCTTTACAAAGAAGAGTTAGAGAAAGCTTACGATATGTGATCCCGATAGAAGTCAGAGGTCTTGTACTATCGGTAACGTAGCCAGAGGCCAAGTGCTATCGTAAGAATAAGGAAAGAAACAGAAGACAAGTATCGTTCCCTGTCACCAAGAACTAATTATGCAATGTGGGATCGCTACAACCTCCACGATTTTGCAAGTGTTTACTTCCATCATTTTCTCATTTTCTCAAACGCCGTAACCAAACATGCCTACCATATAGGTTTGATTTGTACCAGACTAAGGGAAGCTAACTTCTATGCTAGCATGAACAAATCAATTCTGTTTGCTGACAAGCTCGATAATGCAGTATATGTGATAGATGAAGAAGGAATACATACTGCCTCCAGAAAGATATCCTGTTTAACAGAATGGACAACACTCCGAAATTCAAAGAAACTCATTCAATTCTTAGAACTAGTCAACCCTATCTCCCTACTCCTACCCCACCATTCCACTATGACATCGCCGCTCACAGACCTTAGCGGCAATATGGAATTTGTCTGGACCCACACTCATGACCAAGCTTTTACCAACATTAAGGAATTGATTAAAAACGCCAATATTATATGACCTATCGACTACAGCAAACCAGACACAATATGGCTAATTACTAATGTATTGGACATTGGAGTTGGAGCATGGGTTGGACAAGGAGTCTCTCATGAAACACCAAGACCGGCGGCATTACACAGCAGAAAGCTTACTAATTCACAAATGAACTGTAGAACTACAGACATGGAAGCCATTGCGGTAATTGACACTCTTGCCGCTTTCAACCACATCCTGATGAGCAACACCTTTACCATTGTAACCGACCACCAACCCCTTACTAACTTTGAAACAGAAAAGGTTCCGGGAATGAGAAGAACACAATGGATATGGGAAATCAGGAACGGTAGGACAAAAATCATCTATACACCTGGAAGAACCAACTATTTAGCAGATACTTTCTCTCGTCTATATGAGAACCAACAAATCACAGACCTGCCTCTTGTTCATGACCACACAAGACAAAGCAAAGCTAGCCCTGACAAAACCTCCTATGAACAAGAACCATCGATGGCTACTGCCAGTATGGCCTCTTTCTCCAATCTTTTCTCTTACACCATGTACAGAGCTACTAGAACGGAACGAGGACAAGACATTGATGACCAGTTGAACGAGGATTGCACCCTCTGCAGTATACCTCCTAATGATCTTGAACAAAGCAGACTCCCCTGGTCCTACTGTTGCCTTGATACCTGCCACTTTCACTAGACTGAAATTAAATTTGCCAACAGATATCAGCGACCATACTATATGTCTGCTGATGATTTCAAAAACACCAGTTTTGACACTACAGAAGGAGCAGAAGAGGTGATGGATGAAGTTAATAATGTATCAACCCAATTTTCCCTTACCCATAATCCCATCCAAAGATGATACTACAGTCTTGAAGAACTCGAACAAGCAGCAGCCTACATAGACGCAATATCTTACCTACACCCTCTGCAGTCAGCACCGCCATCCTCCCATCCCATAACTGGTTCATGACCACTATACAGTGGACCCTTAGGAGTATACAATAATGAAACCATTGTTTTGGTGATGCCTTCTATGATTCCTGAGCATCACCGACAACTCTATGAAACCTTTACAGAAGAGGAAGATCCTATCGAACCGACAAGAGAGTCTCTCATTGAGGATGAACAAGATGCGAGATCAACTACACAACAATTAACCGCCACTTTCGGAAGTCAAATGGTAGCAGGATATCGCCGTAACCCGATCTATTTCAAAGCTATGGACAGCTAGAGACATGGAGACCTTGCCACCTACAGCATATCCAACGCAATGGTCTATACCAGCACCGATTATTGTGAACAGTACATATACATTCTGAAAGGCCATATGTTCAATTGAATCAATGTTAGTGAACTAGTGTAACCGGTACCGGTACTCGGTTATTGGTTTTGTTTTATGTTTTGTTTTAAGTATCACTTCGATACTTGGTTTGTTTAAGTATGATTTGATACTTGGTTTTGTTTTATGTTTTGTTTTAAGTATCCCTTTGATACTTGGTTTGTTTTAAGTATCGTTTGATACTTGGTTTTGATTAATGTTTTGTTTTAAGTATCACCTTAATACTTAAGGAATTTCACCAAAGTGTATCGATTGATACCTTTGATTAGTTTCGTTCATGCTTGACACGAACAGATTTGTGCATTTAAAGACCGCCTGTTTCTACAATAGAAAAGGCAGACTTCGACGGACAGTATTTCAATATACTTGGTCGAAGGGTTACTTCTTTGTTCCCCAGTACACCCTCGAGGCCTGCTTTAGTTCTCAGCTCACGCCACCTCGCAGGAAGAGCAGGCCACCTGCTAACTATCGTATCTATTACCGTTAACGTGATTAGCACCCTGCGAACAAGTTACTTTTTTTTAACCCAGCAACTGGTTAAGAACCTGTCCCCGGATTTATGCCTGATCAACCTATCGAGATCCACCTCAGAACGCTAGCGGAGACAAGCGGCAGAATCATGGCACGTTCGGCTTCATCTCAAACCCAAGATAGGGTCTTTGACAACCAGGAGTGGGAAGCAAATCCCAGGGCAAGATGTTAAAAGAAAGATACAACCCCGGCGCTCCGGTCAGGAGCCCGGTGATCCTGCAAACACGGAAGATACACAACCTCCAGGAGAATTCCCTTCAACTCCAGCAAAGAAACCTTCATTTGAACCTCCAAACGACCCCAAATCCAGCGGTAAATCAGATATCGCTAGCAAAGGAGAAGGGCCTTCTGGAGGAGGAATCTCCTGTGCTAGGCCTGAAGAAGAGGAGGTACCCGCAACATTTGAACCCCCTAAGTTTAAACTCCACCTTGCAGTGAAGTTCACAGGAGAAGGAAAAGACCTCAAACCTGCAGCCATTGACCGATAGGCAATGGAACTCTCACACTTCATACTCTTACAAGGAAAAGATGTGGAAGACCCTACAACTGGACTTATCAGTGGATCATTTTGCGAGGGAAACGCAACCGACGCATACCACCAATGATATAAGGAATACGGCGGGAATGTAAGATTAAGAGGAACTACAGTTCTCGATTACCTGAAAGGACGATTCCAATCCTCTATAATCTACGACCTCCTATACAACAAATTCAACCAGAGCCAGCAGGTTAACACAACCCATGTCAAACGAATCACCTATGTGGCTACGGACATGATGATGTAAAAGGACGGAAGGGAGAGAGGAAGTATCTCCAAATACATCCTGAAGCGACAATTCTACGACACTATGCACCCTACCCTCCGGCGAGAAGTAGCACCACTTGAGGAAGACGGCGATGAAATTGCAATAATAATTGCAAGAGCAGAACGAAAGGATGCCATCCTCCCTGAGACCAAGGCCTACAAAACACAGAAATCTTCTAGTTGGAACAGCCAGCCACGGCACAAAGCCTCTAGCAACTCTGAAGACGATACCCCACAGGTGTTCAAGAACAAAACAAAATACTTCCAAGAATCAAGATGGCAGAAAGGAGAATGTTTTGAAGGTGGAAAAACAGGACACATGGCAATGAACTGTCCTAAGAAAAAAGGGAAAGGAAAAGCAATTAAGTAAGAGGCATTGGCCAACAATGTTGATAGCGATAATACCCAATCCAGCGAATATGAAGAGGTCCATATCGGATATATCAATGTGGAATGCAACAGTGTTCGACCTCCGCCTGCATTCAAAGTACCCACTGCGCTGGAAGGTACTATCTTGATCACTGGCAAAAGGGCTCGAGTCCTATTCAACACTGGTGCAATCGGAAGAGACATGATCAGTAATGCCTTTGTCTCTGTCCATGGACTCCCAACTCGAGACCTTAACCAATCCATACAAATCAATATGGCAGTAAAGGGATCACGATCCACAAGCGATAAAACATGTAGTACGACTATTCGACATGGTTCTGCAATCCTACCCCCCCTGGAAATCCTAGTTAGAAATTTAGCCAAATACGATGCCCTAATTGGTATGCCATTCCTGAACCGCCACGAAGCTATAATCAGGTGTGGGGAATCAACCATCGATTTCCCAGATCAGAAAGTCAGAGTCTCATGAAAACCAACAAGCGGAGAGTACGGAGCCGGAGTCTGAGAAGCAACTGCCCAACAACTATTGGATGAATATTGTGATATTTTCCCTGATCAAATACGCGAAGAACTGCCGCCTATGAGAGAGCTGAAGCACGACATCCGCCTCCGAGACCCCTCTAATCTCAAGAGCCAACCCACCAACTCTATTCCTGACGCATACAAAAGCCCACTTTGTAATTAGATCAACTAACAACAGAGAAGAGGAGTCATCTACCGGGCAGAAGCCCCAGGTGCCGCTCCTATGTTTGTTCAACCCAAAGCAGATGGCAAAAGAATCCGCCCCTAGGTTGACCTCTAGCTACGGAATGAAAACACGGTTATGGACAGCTCCACTATCCCAAACCAAACCCAGATCCTAAATGCAGTTAGACAGGCTAGCTTCCAAAGTAAGATTGACCTAAGCGATGCCTACTTCAAAACAAGGTTAGATCTAGAAAGCAAACGCTAAAACATTTTCAAAACACCCTTCGGAATTTTCATTAGCCGAGTTATACTACAAGGTGATATGAATGCTCCCGCTACCTTTATGCGAATTATGGACAACCTCCTCAGTGAATACCTCCACCATTTTGTTTGGGTCTACATTGATGATATCCTCATTTTCTGGAACACTAAAATAGAACACGCCTACCATAGAGGTTTGGTTTGAACCAAACTTAGGGAAGCTAAATTCTACGCTAGCAGAAACAAATCAATCCTTTTTGCCGATAAACTAGATATCCTAGGACATGTTATAGATGATGAAGGAATACATGCAGCCCCTGGAAAAATATCCTGTTTTGACAGAATGGATGACACACCAGAATCAACAAGAACTCATGCGATTCCTAGGACTAGTCAACTATATTTCCCAATTTCTACCACAACATGCCACTGTGACAGTGCCGCTCACAGACCTTACCAGCACTGCAGAATTTTTCTGGACCCACACATCTGATCAAGCCGTTGCCAACATCAAGGAGTTGATTAACAACGTCAATGTTATACAACCTATCGACTATAGTAAACCAGAACCGATATGGCTAATTACTGATGTATCAGATGTTGGAGTTGGAGCATGGGTTGGACAAGGGGCCTCCCATGAAATGGCAAGACCAGCGGCATTACACAGCAGGAAGTTCAACAATTCACAGATGAACTATGGAACCACAGACAAGGCAGCCCTCGCTGTGATTAATGCTCTGTCCACTTTCAATCACATCCTGATGGGCAATACCTTCACCATTATTACCGACCACCAACCTCTCACTCATCTTAAAGCGGAAAGAGTACCTGGAAGGTGAAGAACAAGATGGATAGGCAAAATCAGCAAATACAATGCAAAAATCATCTATACCCCTGGAAGAATGAGCTATTTAGCTGATGCTCGCTCCCGCCTATATGAGAATCAAGACCTCACAGATCCTCCACTTGCTCATGACCACACAAGACAAAGTGAAGACAGCCCTGACGACACCTCCGATGAACAAGAACCATCAATGGCTACCGCCAGCTCTGCCACTCCCTCTGTTAGGAATATCGAGATCCGATACCTAGGAACCACCCTAGGTAGGGTAACCTCTTCCGAAATCGAAATCTCTGGTCTCCAACACCCCCCTCTGGCCCCCTTACAGGGCCTGCGCGTCATCATACATATCGATCTAAGTTGCGTCCTGTGAGTATTATACCAGAGCATCCAAGGTGTTAGAATAACACCGCATATATCGCCGCCGTCCTTCCGACCAGATCCTGTTCGCAGGGTATATAGGAGGGGACCTTCGGCTAGGTCTGGGAAGTATAACGGAGTGAATCCGTCAACTACCCAGAAGGTTACTAGGCTTCAAGTACGAGATATCTTTGGCATAGGCCGCAAGTAACGGGACGTTTTCGCGCAAAGAGATGACGATGAATAGTAAAGGATCTTAATGAAAGACCAATACATTCACATCCACCCTACGATAACCAGAAGAGTCTGGAACTCCTGAGAATACTACCATCGAACCCAATGGAGTTCGAGGAGTGTTACAACCAGGTTCCGGTACATACTACAACCGAGGGGGTGACTCCCAAACCGGTGACAGTAACCAGAATCCTGTTACCCACGGCAACCAAGGGTTACCGACCGAGGGATTATCTACCAACCCTATGGAAAGGCTTCCTGCAGGTAAGTAGGAAGTCCTCCGGAAAAGATCTATGGGTTGGGTATGGAGTTATGAAGAGTTGAAGTATAGATGTACCTATGAAAGTCAGTAATAACAACTATCTTCGCAGATGCAACACGCCGACGAAACTGATCATTTCATCGACAGGGGAGACGATTGGAGCCAACACAGTTCGACTTGAGAATTGGGCCATTTGTCTAGAAAGACTCTCACCATCGGATAATTACTATTGGAAACTGCATGACTTCCAAATAGTCATATTATAATTATCAAAGAGGGTGTGATTGTTTTCAGGGTCTCCAGGTGTTCGCACCTTGGATGAAAGCCCGACGTTGCGAGTTATATTGGAAAAAGGTACATGGTTGTATGTTGTTTAGATGTAGTCCGCGAATACTCAGACGCGGAATATAAATATCGAAGTGCCTCCCAAGCTTTAGACATTATCAAGCAACAGAGAAGCGACCTTAACAATATAATATTGTTTTTACGATTTTACTTTACTTTACTTTACTTTACTTTGCTCTTAGTAGTCATAAACGAAACGAGTGAAGTCCGAGCCTTCCTAGACAATCTCCATCTATAAAAATGAATCTCGATCGGCTTAGACAACTCTGAAGTCTATCGGGTTGTCTCCGCCTAACACCCTGCAATCCTTTCTCTTACACCATGTACAATGCTGCCGGAACGGAACGAGGAATGAAAGTTGATGAAGAATGGCAAGACAATTGCAGGCTCTGCAGCACCCCTCCTCACGGGCTTGAACAAAGCAGGCTCCACTGGTCCCACTGTTATAACGACACCTGCCCTTTTCACCAGACTGAGATTTAGTTCAGCAACAGATACCAGCGACCGTACTATATGCCTACTGATGATTCCAAAAAAACCAGCTTCGACACCGCAGAAGGAGCAGAAGAGATGACCGGTGAAGATGAATCGACCCATCCCCCTCATACCCTTAATCTGATTCCAACACGATACGAAGGACACGAAGAACACGAACAAGCAGCAGCCTATGTGGATGCAATATCGTATTTACATCCCCCACAGTCAGCCCCGCCATCCTCTACTCCCATAATCGATTCACGACCACTATTTGGTGGACCCTTACAAGTATACAACAAGGAAACCATTTTCTCGGTCATACTCCCTACTATTCCCGAGTATCGCCGACAACTCTATGAAACCTTGGAGGAGGAGGATGCCCCTATCGAACCAACAAGAGGATCCCTGATTGAGGATGAACGAGATGTTAGATCAACCACAGAAGAATTAACCTCATCTTTCCGAAGCTAAAAGATAGCAGGATATCGCCATGATCCCATTTACTTGCAAGCCATGCATAGCTCCAGGCATGGAGACCTCACCCCCTACAACATATCCAATGGAATGGTCTATACCAGCACCCGTTATGGTGAACATTGCCTATACATCCCAAAAGGCCATATGTTCAATGGAATGACTATTAGAGAATATGTCATCTCCGAAATTCACAACAAAGGACTCCACAGTGCGGACCGCAACCTTCAATATGCCTCAGAATATGTTTACTGGCCTGAGATGCTCAAGGATTTCCGCGATTTCGTCAAACAATATAAACCCTACCAGGCAAATAAGGAGCCAACACAACTACCTGAAGGGAAAGCACAGACCCTCCAACTACCATGTGAAAAATTCGAATCCTGTGCCATCGACTTTGCAGGACCATTCAATAAGCCCGCAGGATATGACACAATTTTTGTAGCTGTGGATCAACCTTCTGGATATACATGGCTCATACCGATGAAGGTTACCGACTTCTCTAAAGACACCTGGAATAACCTCCAAAGACACCTATTTACCCCCCATGGGTACCCCTTATCTATTGTCAGTGATGCTGATCCACGGTTCACCGCCAGATTCTGGAAGCAAACCTTGTCCTCTCTCGGAATAAACCATATTATGACTGCCCCTGGACATCATGAGTCTAATGGCCAAGCAGAACGAAAAATCCGGGAGGTTAAGACAGGAATTAGGAACATGATCAATGAACGACAAACCAACTAGGAACCAGCCCTAGTTGAACTGGCCGCATATATCAATGCCGGATTTTCAGACACCTTGGGACTGTCACCGTACAAGGCAGTCTTTGGCTGCCAATACCCCCTCCTACCTACAATACTATTTAAGAACTCTTGAGTCCCTGCCTCCGACGATCATCTAAACCGCCAACAAGCAATTCGGAATAATACCTTCCAAGGAATTAAAGCTGCGCAATTGCGAAGCACCACTACTGCTCAGAGGTGACGACGCAAACATGTCCCTATTCTACCGGGTGATATTCTTATGGTACATGGAAACATGTTCATAACCGACGTTGGACACCGCAAAAAACTGCAACCCCGATGGCGAGAACATTGCAAAGTCATATCCTTTGACGAGCATATGGAGAACTACACTGTTCCGATGGATGGACGCATGTACCGCTGTAATACTGCAGTTTTCCACGCCTCAGGTGTCAAACGATTCCACTCAAATGACGACTCCAAGTTCCCTGGAAGATCCCACTCTTGACACACACCTATTATAATTTAAAGGAAAGATGAATGGGAAGTTGATGAAATCCGAGACCACCGCCTTTGGCATGGAAATGATCAGTTCCTAGCAAAATGGAAACGATATACGACGAGTGAGAACAGCTGGGAACTACTGGAAGAACTAGAGCACGCTATGGATATGGTAAACGAATGGTGGAAAAACAACATGCCAAACGAATCCCTCCCCCCAACAATCAATTATATCACCAAGTGCTTGACACCTACAATGCCAGAAACTGAGCGATGGCGTGCAGAGCTCGAAGCTGGAGATGGATTTTGGGCACCATACTTGGTGTCGGAATTCAAAAGCAGCGATGTGGAGAATCAAGCCATGGAGCAGGCTCTCGATAACCTTATCTAGTCACCAATTACCATCCAAATACCATATCGAGTTCAAACTATGTGGAACTCAATGTGAGGCTATGACAACAGATTGTTGGACTGTTGTTGAACCGTGATGTTATCCAACTTGAAGACTATTTCGAAATCCTCTGGATAGACTACTGTCCTGATTGCGATCACCCTTATGTTGATGTACAGTGCGAATCTGGTATTCATGACTACTGTGATTTACCTTTCTTTGAGTCTAAATGTTTCCTTAGGGTTTCTTCTTGCCCCTGGTGCGACACCTATGATGAAGAGTTTTTAGCGGAAACTGAAGCCTTTAGTTTCTCAGACTCCGCTTTTGATGATTATTAGGTTTTGTTTGTTTAAACAGTTGTTTTGTTTTGGGGAATGTAACTGGTATGGGTACTCGGTTATTGGTTTTGTTTTATGTTTTGTTTTAAGTATCGCTTTGATACTTGGTTTATTTTAAGTATCATTTGATACTTGGTTTTGTTTTATGTTTTGTTTTAAGTATCGCTTTAATACTTGGTTTGTTTTAAGTATCGTTTGATACTTGGTTTTGCTTTATGTTTTGTTTTAAGTATCGCCTTGATACTTAAGGAGTTTCACCAAAGTGTATCAATTGATACACTTTGATTAGTTTCGTTCATGCTTGACACGAACAGATTGGTGTATTTAAACAGCTCCTGTTTCTACGATAGAAAAGGCAGACTTCGACAGACAGTATTTCAATATACTTGGTTGAACGGTTACTTCTTTGTTCCCCAGTACACCCTCGAGGCCTCCTTTAGTTCTCAGCTCTCGCCTCCTCTCTGGAAGAGCAGGCCACCTGCCAACTATCATATCTATTACTGTTAACGTAATTAGCACCCTGCGAACACGTTACAACAAGTCATTACCGAAGTCTACAACAAAAGATACCATAATGCAGACCACAACCTTCAATATATCTCAGAATATATTTACTGGCCTCAAATGCCAAAGGACCTCCGCGATTTGATCAAATAATGTGAACTCTGTCGGGCAATTAAGGAATAAACACAACTACCTGAAGGGAAAGCGGAGACCCTCCAGCTGCCATACAAAATCTTGAAATCCTACACCATCGAGTTCCCAAGTCCATTCAACCAGTCTGCCAGATATGACACTATCTTAGTAGCTGTGGATCTGTTTTCAGGATACACATGGCTCATACCAATGAAGGTTACTTATTCCTCCAAAGACAACTGGAATAATCTCCAACGATACCTATTTACCCTACATGGATATCCAATATCAATTGTCAGCAATGCTAATCCCCTTTTCACTACCGGATTCTGGAAATAAACCTTGACCTCTGTGGGAATCAACTATCTTATAGCTGCTCCCAGACATCATGAGACTAATAGTCAAGCAGAACGAAAGATCCGAGAAGTCAAGACTGGAATTAGGAACATGATCAAGGAACAACAAACCAACTGGGAGCCTGCCCTCGTTGAGCTTACCGCATATATCAATGCTGGATATGCTGACACCTTGGAAATGACTCTGTATAAGACAATCTTGGACCACCAATATCCTCTCCCACCAACAACTCTATTCAAGAACTCCTCAGTCCCTGCCTCTGATGGCCACCTAAACTGCCATTAAGCAATTCGGAATATTGCCTTCCAAGATGTTAAAGCTGCGAAATTCTGAAAGACCACTACTGCTCAGAAGCGACGACGTAAACATGTTCCTCTTCTATAACATGATATGCGCATGGTTTATAGAAACATGTTTATTACCAATCTTAGACGCAGCAAGAAACCACAACCCCAATGCTGAGAACCTTTCAGGATCTTATCATTTGACGAGCATACAGAAACCTACACTGCACAGATAGATGGATGGATGTACCGCCACAATACTGCAGTATTCCACATCTCGGCTGTCAAGCGATTCCACCCAAATGATGACTCCAAGTTCCCTGGAAGAATCTAATCTCGACCCGCACCTATCATCATTGATAAAAAAGATGAATGGGAATTGAAGAAATGCGAGATCACTGCCTTTGGTATGGGAATGATCAATTCCTGGTTAAGCGGAAAGGATACCAGATGAGCGAAAACAGCTGGGAGCCACTAGAAGGACTGGAGCACGCCATAAATATAGTGAAGAAATGGTGGAAAGACAACATGCCAAACAAATCTCTCCCTCCGACAATCAATTACATCACAATGTGCTGGATACCAAGGATTCCAGAGACAGAGGGATGGCAGATAGAACTGGACGCTAGGGTTGGGCTTTGGGGACCATAATTTGAATCGGAATTCGAAAGCAGCAATGAGGAATATCAAGGTATAGAACATGCTCTCGATAACCTCATGTGATTGCCGCCGTCCATCCTAATACCATTACAATGTCAAACTATGTGGAACATAATGTGAGGCTGTGATAACAGCTTGTTGGACTGTTGTTGAACTGTAATGTTATCCAACTTGAAGACTAATTCACTATCTTCTGGGTAGACTACTGTCCGGATTGCGATAACGCTTGCGTTGATGTATAGCATGATTCTGGTATTCGTGACTACTGTGATCTGCATTTCTTTGAGACTGGACATTCTTTTTAGGATTTCCTCTTGTCCCTAGTGTGATACATATGATGAAGAGTTTATAGCGGAAACTCCAGGCTTTAGTTTCTCAGACTCTGCTTTTGATGATTATTAGGTTTTGTGTGTTTAAACAGTTGTTTTGTTTTGGTGAATGTAACTGGTATGGGTACTCAGTTCTTGGTTTTGTTTTATGTTTTGTTTTAAGTATCACTTTGATACTTGGTTTGTTTTAAGTATCGTTTGATACTTGGTTTTGCTTTAGGTTTTGTTTTAAGTATTGCTTTGAGACTTAATTAGTTTTACCAAAGTGTATCAATTGATATCTTTGATTAGTTTCATTCATGCTAGACATCAACAGATTTGTGTATTTAAAGACCGCCTGATTCCACAATGGAAAAGGCAGATTTCGACAGAGAGTATTTCAATATACTTGATTGAACGATTACTTCTTTGTTCCTCAGTACAACCTTGAAGTCTCCTTTAGTTCTCAATTCTGCCCTCCTCTCCAGAAGAGAAGGCCACCTGCCAACTATCATACATATTACCGATAACGTGATTAGCATCTTGCAAACAAATTACAATATTAACTTCCACAAAACAAGATGTGAAGGAATAAAATAAAGTAAAAAGTAAAGAGAGAAAGGAAACAAAAGAAAATAAAACAAAAGTGCAGATTCGGTAACATTAGCTCCCCACTAGTAGCTGACGACCTATGAGGCACTATTCTGGCAGTGGTCTAGGCCTATTAGGATATTTTACATGAAATTCGTTTGTAGCCAACAGTCCATTAACAGATTCTGCTGGTTCCAAAGTTGGCTCTGCATATCCTGTCCATCGTATCAAATATTGTAAATTTCTTCTCACAATCTTAACATCTAAGACACATTCTCAGTTCCATTCTGTCTCTCTATCAATCTCCACTGGTGGTTGTGGTAGAACATGTTGTCACGAAAGTAGGGTATCGGCTACGAGGTCAAGCAGAAAGATATGAAAAACGTTATAAATTCGGACGGATTCTCATTGAGTGCCACGATATGTATGCATTCCCACAATAGCTTGGACCGTGTAGGGCCACAGGGGGCGGTTGTCGAGCTTTTTACCTGGCGATTTTGTCGACAAATTATATGTATTAAACCATACACAGTTACCAACTTGGAACGAGGAAGCTGGGACCTAACCCTTATCTGCCTGTTCTTGCTGCCACTCTGGAGCATATTTTATTGCGCCTGGCAGATGATTATGGATTCGTGTCATAGTGTCTGCGAAGCTTGTTGCATTAGGCCCGTCAAAAGAGCTAGTCGGAAAATGATGCAAATTCAGGCATAGGTCAAATCTGTAATTTGCGAAAAAACTGTGACACGCCTGTACTTTCTGGCGTGTGATTATTTTCCATAAATTCTGCCATTGGCAACTACGTGCTCCAATTACCTTGTTAGTAGTTTACCAAGGCCTGCAGATACTGTTCTGTAACTCCGTTGATTCACTCTGTCTGGCCATCCATTTGGGGATGGTAGGCTATTGACAACCGCCTTTGTATCTTCAGCTTTTTACATAATGTTTCCCTGAAGCTGGCTATAAATTGAGGTCCAGGGTCTGATAAAATCGTACTTGGTAATTCATGGTACTTTGATACATGGTCTAGAAAGAGGTCGGCAAGGCTTGGGGCAATAATTGTCATACGACAAGGAACAAGATGTCGTATCTTTTTCCTACAGTAGACTACAACAGATATAGCATTGTGTCCATTGTTCCACGGTAATACTATAATAATGTCAAGAGAAACATCTTGCCAAGGCTTGTGTGAAATCCCCAACAGACATAGAGTACCAAATGTAGTATGTTTGGCTGTCCAGCTAGTTGACAGATACGGCAGTTTGCAATAGATTGTACTTGACCGCGGTGCATCGTTAGCTAATAGGACCTGCAGCTTAAGAGCTCATTTGTCTTGGATGGTCCGACGTGTCCGGCCGCTGGCACATCCGGATCCATTTATATCCACCTTCTTCCAAAAGGACTATGTGCAGGATGGTAAGTGCGATTGCGAAAAATCAGCCTCAAGCCCTCATGTCGACATGCAGATACAGTGATTAATTTCGAATGCTATATATCATTGTCTAATAGTTCAAGTATCTGGTTGGGGTCTCGTATACCTTGTTTCAGAGCATTTCTGGTGAGTGGCTGTTTGGACTGACAATATTGTCGGCTAGTAAACACAGATTCTGTGGCTTAATTATTACTTGAGTTTGGTACTCATTTATTTCCACTTCATTGGCCTGATCAGTTGAGGACATTCTTGTCAGTGCATCTGCTTTGCCATTCATTTTACCAGTACTGTAGTAAATCTTATACTTAAAGCGAGAAAGGAACTGTGACCAGTGGGCTTGACGACGGTTTAATATGCGTGAAGTCACAAAGTATTAAAGATTGCGGTAGCCCATTAGTACCGTAATTCGATTCTTTGTACCTTCCAGGTACCATCTCTACTCTTCTAAGTCCTGTTCAATAGCAAGGAGTTCATTATCATATATTTCATAGTTACATTCTTCAGGTGAATGCTTGGTGCTGACGAAGACAACAGCATAGAGGATGCCCAATGTGTCAGGTGTAGAGAGCACACCCCCAGAAATTAGGTCAGATGTGTCAGTCTCTACGGTAAGATCTTTCTGATAATTAAAGTACATTAAAACTGGTGCGGTAACAAATGCTTTGTTCAGACAGACAAAGGACTTCTGACATTCCGGAGTCCAATTGAAAGAGATATTTTCTTTTTGTCAAGGTTGTAAGTGGTTGTACAATCTGGGAAAATGCTTTGATAAACCATCTGTAAAGGTTCCTGAAGCCTAGGAATGAGCGCACATCCTGTACTCATTTTGGTACCAGCTACTGTACCACAGTCTTTACCATACTTGAATCCATTTCGATGCCAACAGTAGTTACAATAAATCCCAAGTGGTCTACAGAGGTTGAATGAAACTGGCATATCTGGGGCTTTAGTTGTGGTCAAGCGTTCTTTAATAGGTTCAGGATTGTTGTGACATGCTGAATATGTGATTCTTCATTTGCACTATAAATTAGAATATTGTCCAAATAGACTGTACAAAAAGGGTCCAGGTATGGCTGTAGCGTGTTATTAATATAGTTTTGAAAGGTTGCCTGAGCATTTGTCAAACCAAAAGGGATGGCAAGGGACTCATATAACCCATAACAGGTTCAGAACACCGTTTTCCATTCCTTGGCATCTTTTATGCGGATCAGATTCTATGCTCCAGGTATATCCAGCTTTATCAAAATCATAGCGTTCAACAACTACATAAATGTTTCCTTAATCAAAGAAAGCGGATAGCGATTTTTTATGATTCCTTTATCAACATCACGATAGTAGACACAGAGACACAAGGAACCATCCTTCTTGTTGATAAAATTTATGGGAGAAGTCGTAGGAGAGCATGAAGGTCGAACAAAGCCCTTTACAAGATTTTCTTCAAGCTATTCCTGTAGCAAAAGAGGTTCTGGTAGTGATAGCGTGTAAACCGGTCCCAATGGAAGAGTAAACCATGGCTTCAGTGGTATCTGGTGGTCCACCTTACTGTGGGGTAGTAGTATATTAGATGCCTCTTCCAAGAACAGGGGTAAGAAGTCATGATATTATATAGGCATCTATGGTAGAATCTCTCAAATGTCGAGAACAATGCTTCCAAGAGCACCTTAGGTAGTGTAGGCGGTGAGAAAGTGTTGAATCTCCTCCGTAACCTCATGCGCCAAAGTTACATCAGATCAACAATGTTGTAAACAGTCATGTGACTCGACAAGTAATGTATTAGACGCAAAATTAATGGAAGCATTATGTTGGCGCAGCCAAAGTATTCCGAGAGTAAAGGGATAGCTGCCAAGTATCGTAATATAAGCAGGAATAAGTTTATGGTGGTTATTGATCATAAAGGCAACCTTGGTAATTAGAGTTATATCTCCCAAACTAATAGGCCCTCTATCGATTACAGTAAGCCTGCGGGGCTCCCTCGGAGTAAATAGCAGTAGATTGTTATGGCGAGCAAAGTTTTCAAGGAGAAAGGCGAATCTGGAAGCACCAGAATCGATTAGCGCATGAGTTTTTATTACTACTGAGTGGTCAATAATGTTACATGAGACTGCTTAATTGTTTCCATCCACTCCATTAGCCATTTCATTCAATGACAAGCCAGATAACGAAAGACAAGAACACTTAACAGGTCACATGCTATTACTACAATCACGACATGGGACTATAGGTTCTCCATCTGCAAACTTTCCCTGAGGCTGGACCCTGGATCATTTGCTTCCATACTCGGCAGAACAAGTTTATTACCTCTCAACGGACGCTTATTTAGACAGTTTTGAGCTATATGGTCCTGGTCACCACAATAGAGACAAAGTCCATAGTGCATCCGGCCATCTTGTTGTGCCTGTGAGAGAGGACCTCATGCTCTGGATAGGTTCATAGGCCCAGAGTGTATCCCTGTTGCGGCGCTAATGTTGGTGGCCACTGTGGTGCTAGTAGTCGGACGTGGAATTGGCTTGGCTTGGGGTATGTAGTTTGTTCCTCGCTTTTCTGCTGCTCGTGCATGAATTGGGTTGTACAGTTATTGGAGTGAACAAATATAGTCCTCCAACACTTGGGGAATGTCGCGGGTGACTAAGGCCTCATTAAGATCATTGTTTAATTCACGGTACGATGGAGTTTTCCTTGCTGCATCATTCCATGTGACATCAGCCACTGTATATGAAACTCTGCTAAATATTGGGAGAACTCTTGATTCTTCTGGAACAAATTCTGTAACTCTCAGTCCGCCGTGGCAATGGGGTCTGTGTCACCAAAAGAATTTTCCATAACTGTGATTAACGGGTTAACAGACTCAAGCTTGATAGTGCCCATTGTAGTATCATCAAATGGCAATATCTGTTGGTAGGCTTTTCACCTGAGTAAGGCTAAGGCATACAAAACTTTGTGTGCCTTATCCTTAAATCAGTAGCTATCTCCAAAGAGGTTTTTCATCAATTACTCAATGAAATGACCCAAGTTCTCCCTACTGCTGTCGAACTCCTAGGGACTGGGTATTGAGATGTACTTGTTGAATGAAGTCTGATCTGACATGCCTCCAGCTTGGAATCCAAGATTCATAAAAGCAGTATTCATGGCAGAAATTGTACCGTAATTGCGAGTTTAATTATTCTTAATTGCATGCAAGTTGGATTCCACTCCGAAGCACGTAATAACCCAGGCTTCACTCGCATCAGTAAACTACTCTTATTTTTTGCGGTATTGTGGGGACCTCTGTGTGGTTGATGCTAGAAGGAGGATGACTTCTAGGAGCAGCCAGGATGGGGGAAGTTTGTAAAGTACCCCAAAAAAGTGGTGTAATTATTATACTGCAGCTAGAGCTTGTTCATAGTTCAAGGACCCGATTTGATCATTGGTTTGCTGAGAATCTGCGTGGTTGGGTTGAATGAACTCCACTGTAAGAGTAACCTGACAAGATCTCGTGATGTGGAGGTTGGACTAATGAGAAAGACGCAACCTTGTACAATCGGACAGGTGGGTCCGCTAGGTATCCAAGATAGAAACCACATGAGCATGAGATTGTGGAATGACAGGATGGTAGGTGAGGCTGACAACAAGGCCAGGGACAAGATTGGAAACAGAACTGCTGATGGTAGTATCAGGAGCAGAAGGATCTAGGAACAAGGGAAACTGGATACAAGATGATGGACTAACTAGAGGATATGAGGGAGTATAGTGGTTGAATAGACTGATGTACACGCAGAGATAACGCGTCGCGTGAAGAGAAAACAAAGAAGAAAAGGAAAAGAAATAGCTGAGAGGAGGGGAGAGAAGAAAAGCAAGCTGACATGCAGAAAAACAAGGATATATGATGTTACCCTAAGAGACACATCGATTCAGGTGAACAAGAACCTGCTCATCACCAAAGATATGTCAAATATAGTATTGATGATATTGACTTCCATAAAAATGCAAGGGAAGAAACGAAAGAAAGTAAAAAGAAAAGAAAGAAAAAAAATAAAAGACAACAAAACCAAAGTGCATATCGCGTGATACTTTTACTTAGAAACAAAGTTCAAAACAATCACATTGTTCTCGTAATACCACCGAGTACAGATAGGCTGTCTGTAATTTATTTTTATTTAGACCAGTACAAGTGTCTGCTTAAAGATATATGTGTACTGTGACTGGTATGGGAACTAGGTTATTGGTTTTGCTTTATGTTTTGTTTTAAGTATCGCTTTGATACTTAATTAGTTTCACTAAAGTGTATCAATTGATATCTTTGATTAGTTTCGTTCATGCTAGACATGATCCGATTTGTGCATTTGAAAGACTACCTGTGTCACAAATGTGACTGGGCATGCAAATGGTTTTCACATGACTTGTGATGATGAGCCATATGTTGGTTATTGTTTTGTACATATAACCGATTTGGGATATATGATTTAGAATGTTATGATTTGTTATGTTTCGAATATATGACTCAGATATAAGTCATGAGAGGTGCACCTGGCGAGTATGCCTTACGAGTATGCCTTGCGAGTGTGCTTTACAGGTATGCCTTGCGCATATGATTTATATTTTACACATGACCTCTTTATGATGTCATGTGTCTCATGCATATGACTCAGCTGAGTTATATGATGTGTTTATTATGTTTTGATTGGGTTATGAGTTTTCACATATGACCTTGCTATGAGGTCAGGGGTTTTGAGTGCGTGACCACTTTGGTCACATGATTAATTTGTTATGATTTGGCTTTGCACATGTGACCACTTTTGGTCAGATGACTATGGGCGGGAAGAACACTATATAAGGAGGTCGATGTAGCCGAGGACGATTGGTTCTTCACACTTTGTTCTAAGTACATTTCCTAATTATTACTTTAACAAATATAAAACATCTTTACAATATTTATCTTTATTGCAATGTTATCATTATACCAAGGAAGGTTCTTCATGATGAAGAGCTAGAGAAAGCTTACAATAGGCGTTCCCAATAGAAGACAAAGGTCTTGTACTATCAGGAATCTATGCAGAGGCCTAGTGCTATTGTAAGACTAAGGAAAGAAACAGAAGAAGAAGAGACGTATCATTCCCCATCGTTAAGAACTAACTATCTGTGGAGAGATCATTATATTATAAACTGTCATCGAGTACGATGCCAAACAATACAAGACGCCATTCTTCAACCGAGATAGGGAAGGAGATATCAAGATCAACTATCAAAACCTCAACTTAAGAGGATTTTGCAGCGCCCTAGATCACATTTCAGCAGAACCCTCAAGAGCAGTAAGGCCAGTAACCACAGAGAAGGGATTACTAGTCGATAGCTCTCCTGCAGGAACCCTACGACCTGCAAGAATGTCTGGATCAGCAGTACCTATGCCACCGACCCTGGCCACTCTGGCACCAGGCACTAGCATACTTGCAATGATTGAGAATCAGTTTCAGGCATTTCTGGTAGTAATACAAAATACAGGACAAGGGAATATACAATGACCAGAAGCGAAAGAACCTGACACACATGAAGGAGCCAAAGATAAGCTATGAATATTCCTAGCACAATATGAAGGTCATTCTGCCGTCAAGGGATATGGAGAATAATATGATGAGATCAAGATTCCCAATGTGGAATCTCAGCTAAGGGGACTCGTGGGATAATGGATTATGCCTTGCCAAGATGGAAGAAAGAAGACGGAATGGGTCATGTACGAGCAGTTCAACACAATACTCTGCGAACAATTTGAGGATCTGAACGCTAAGGAGACAGCAAGACACAAGCTGGAGAATCTTCAACCAGGAAAACAGACCTTCTCGGTATACTGGAATGAATGCCGACTATTGGAATTCGCAGCGGGGTTTGATGATGCTACTCTCTACATAATCCTGCTATAAAACTGCGGAGAGAGACTTCGAGAAGCATGAACAATCTCCAACCTGCACTACACAACAGCGGAATGGTTTGCAAGATCGGCGATTGATAAGCAAGGCAAACTAAACATAGATTGAAACAAGGCGGAAAGTACTAGAGCACACAGAGTGGCCTAATCATCCAGAAGCATGGACGGAACCTTTAAGCCACAGGCAGTGCGAGGTGAAAGCGGAGCCTTACCACCAGGAGAACCAGTGCAGTTGGACAAAATAAGGGCAACACCTGCTCCGAACCTGTCTAAGGAAGAATATGGTAGAAGAATGAATGGGAAACTCTGCTTGGGGTGCGGAAAAGCAGGACATCGGATACGAGAATGCAGAAGCCGACCAGAAATTAGATATCAAGGGATTAGGGCTGCTGGAAACAATCGCTTCCAAACTCAAAAGAGGACCAACATCCGCGAAATGATCACCGAAGATGCACCAGCAGAAAATAATGAGAGTCCTCAGTCAATCGTAGTTGGGGCTACCAAAGATGTAGATCCAGAAAACCCATCAAATTAGCGAACTACTATATAGTACTATACAGGCAAAGAGGAGAAGAAGATGGAGACAATGTGATAATCAAGACGAAGATATGCAAGGAAGAATGCGAAGAAATATTGATATACGCAATGCACGACTAGGGAGCAACCGAAGATTTCATCGACAAGAAAATCTGCGACAAATACGGCCTCCATACTAAGGAAGCAAAGAAAGCGAGA
>NW_003299027.1:0-21496 GCF_000151645.1 Tuber melanosporum
TGCATGGGAAGCTGGAATGTGTTTTCTTTCTCTCTTTAATACTTTGGTTACTTTACCCTCTCCTCCTGCCCTTGTTGTCCCTCATGACCCATCTTTTTTCATCCAATCCTCCCACTCTTTATTGATTTTAAGACTTTTGCCCCTGCAACCTCTCAAGGGAAATGACCACGGTTAGCGATCTTTGCCCAACAGTCAATTTTTAATATTGTTTCATTAATTCCTATGTTTTCTGACAATCCTCCCCTCATGGCAGTGGATGTATACACCCCCTGGGGCCTTTTTGACTCCAATCACATGAGATTTAGAATCCTCAATCTTTACTCACTCTTGACTTTCTCCTTGCTTTACCTCACCTTCTCCCATGGAGAAGCTTTTCCTGATCTTGACTTTGCCATCCTAGTAGTAGGAAACTTCAACCCTTACCACCCACAGTGGGATCCCGATCCGCCCATAAGAAAGGTTGAACTCCATACCTCCTACCTGTATGCCATCCTCACACAGGAATGCTGCTTCTTTCTCCTTAACACCTCAGGAGTGTATACTTGTTTTTCCATTGGACACGCCCATGCCTCAACTGTTATTGACCTGGACTTCTTCAACCAATACCTCTCCTGCATTGTGGAATGCTGAGATGTGTCTCTCCAGTCAACGGGATCAGATGATGTTCCTATATCCATCAATCCATCTTCTCCTCTACTCTCAGTCCATCAACTCATGCCCCACCAACTGGCCAGGGGTCTACAATGGCCTCTGTACCATCACACTAACAGTCCCACCTCTGCTACCTACCCAGCAAGCGCTGGGCATTTGGCTTCACTCCAACCTTAGCAGGGTGTGAATGGTCCTCATGAAATATACACTAATGAAGAGGCCCTATAGCTGGTTGGAACTGTGGTGCTCAGAAAATCTGTCTGCCATAAGATCAATACACCACTCCAATGCTGGAGAAGTGTATGCCTTCCACTCGGATGACACTTCAGGCTTGCCAGGGCCCCCTATTTCAAGGAGATTACGAATGCCCAAAAGGAGCATTGGCCGCAGTTCCTAGATGATGCAACTGCGTACAAGGTGTAGACAGCGAAAGGTTCACCTCCAAGTGGCTGGAATGTTTTCTGTCCCTGACCTATCCATCCTCTCTGCTGGAGCTGAATTATGTATCACTTTCACAATTCTTCCCACCCAGGCCCCCTGCCTGCTGCCCATCCATTCTGTAAGCCTTCAGGAATGCCCCCTCCTGGTAACAGAAGAAGTTGCCATTGCCCATATCAATTCATCCCCTTCGTCAGCCCCTGGCCCGGACCTCATACCCCATGCCCTGTGGAAATGAATCAACCCACCTTGCTTCTCCCTCCTAGTTAGTCTCCTCTCCCCCCGGGTGTCATTCAGCTACCACCCAATGTTGCTCAATATGGCAAATGTGATAGTCTTTGACAAAGCTGAAAAGGCCTCCTATGACACTCCATGCTCCTTTCACATTATTGTCCTCCTGGAAAAAATTGCCAATATTTGGAAAGGATAATGGTAAATGATCTTTCACCTCTAGCAAGGTCTCCTGGCCTGCTCAATGCACACCGATGCGGCTTCCTTCCATGTCTTAGCACCTTAAATGCGTGGACTATCTGGCCCATGAGGTCCAAACACTACAACTCCCACAGCTTCTAGCTGCCACCCTGTTCCTTGACATCAAAAGCGTGTTTCGACAACATATCCACCAATTGTTACTCTCCTATATTACCCTCCAAACGCATTCTCCCTTACCTCTGCTCCTGGGCCAGGCCTTTCCTGACAGGCAGACAATAATGTCACATCTTGCAGGACTCTCACCCGGTCTTCAAGCTGGTCCTAGTTGGCACCCTACAGGGATCCCCCATCTCACCGCACCTTTTTGTGATCTATGTCTCCTGCCAAAACATCCCAATCCCATGGGCTCTGATCCTCTCTTACATGGACGACTTCGCAGTGACTGCAGCATCCAACTGCTACCAAAGGAGCGTCCAGTACCTCCAGTGTCTGGTGAAGATGCAAAGCCAAAGATGAAGAAGAGAGGGTGTCTAATTCTCTGTTCCCAAGACAGAGCTCCTGCACTGGCCTTCTCCTCATAAGAAGGGCGCCCCTTTCTTCCTCCCTATGGCTATTAATGGGCTCCTCTTTAGCCCCTCAGGTCTAATCAGATGGCTTGGTTGCTAGTTCGAAGCC
The DNA here is from genome assembly GCF_000151645.1 of Tuber melanosporum. Lineage (NCBI taxonomy): Eukaryota > Fungi > Ascomycota > Pezizomycetes > Pezizales > Tuberaceae > Tuber > Tuber melanosporum. The sequence goes on from NW_003299027.1 coordinate 2,197, forward strand.
CTTTCCTGCTCCCTCCATTGGGCTAACAACACCCACATCTTGAAGCGCCTAGCCCTGCCCCAAGGTGCATTCTTCTTACTGAAAAGACTTTTAGGCCCTGGGAAGGGGCTTGCTCCCTTCCTTTACTATTGTTTGGCTTCTTCTCTTCAGGTGCTGATCGTGCTTTATGGGGCCGATATCTGCTCCCATTCAGCCTCCATGATGGACTGCTTAGCCGTCTTCCAGAGACTGGTCCAGAGGTAGATAACCAACTGTTTTATGGAAACCTTACAGGCATTTTCCCCTTTGAATCAGCCCTCCCACCCATCCAAAGTCTCATTTAGCACTGACAATGCCTAGCAGCCCTTAGCATAGTCTTGCTCCCACCTGAAAGCAACAAGGCGATATTGAGGCTCCACTCCTCCTTCCCTACCACCTCACACTTCCCCTGCTCAGAGGACCACTGCCTGCTCACAGTAGGCTTCAGGCCAGGTTACAAGCCCCTGAAATGGATGACCCCAAAACCCTCTCCTGCAGTATGAAAATACCTCCTGCTGGACTCCATAGCCCACAGAGTAGTCAAACTGGTGGGCTATTTTCCCCGCCTCCCCCCGGCATCCGATGTCCTCCACCCTCACCTCTACCCCTGTTAGCCCTGAGTGACCCCCATTTCTTGCCATCAAGAAAGGCTGCAGGCAGCTGCTCCTTAACCCCAGGGCAAAGTAGTACCTGCTGCCTCCACTCTAGGCATACTCCTGCATGCTGTTTCTCCACCCCTTGGTGGGACTGAGAAAGTTCATGGTGGGACGAATCCAGCAAAAGAGGTTAGGCAAAAATCTATTTGTCTCATTACCAGTCCTGGAGGGACCCAGACACCTCCGACATCTGTGCATACCGTGAGATGCAGGCAGAGTCTTTCCACCACACTATTCTCACCTGTGCTTCCTGGGAATGTGCCATGGATTTTGACCTCCATGGGGTTGAAAGCCTATACGAGGAAGAAACCCTCTGGTCCACACTAGCCCACCTAGGCAGTCTATCTAACTATATTTCCAGCAACTCGACTAGTTTTCCCTGCTAAATGCCTTCATTGAGGAATCTTAAAATAACTGCTCGGCCTGCTAGCACATCATCTACCCTATCAATCTCTCTATCTTCTGGTTAGTTTGGGAATTTGCTAGTCTTTTTTTATTTTATCTTCCTAGTACATAGAATTTCTTTTAACCTAGTTTGAATGTTTCCCTTTATGCTTAGATTTATGTGTCTTGCGATATTACTTGTTTGTGAAGTTTGGACGTACTGGTTTGGTTTTCTTTGTTATTGTTTGATTTGGATCAAGGTTTTTTCTTACATTATAGATAGAACAGCATGCGAGTTTTTGCAGCTTAAGAATGAATACATAATGATAAAAAAAAAAAAAAAGGAATAAAAAAAAAAAAGACCTCTGGTACAGACCCCTCACTCAACCACTTAAGTTCTTTCCTATAATACAAAGTGGAATCAATACTTTGTACACACTTGCACAATATTAAGGGAGAAAAGAGGTTACATTTACAAGAGGTAATGTAAGTACAATATTATTCTTGCTAACAGTGGTGATAGTAAGGATAGGAATTCTCTAAACTGTTGAGGTATTAGGAAAACTGAAGAGGTAAGCACATTACATGTTGAGGAGCTAAGTACAAAGAAGTAGGATTGTTACAATAGGGAGGACAGTATTCTTGTCAAATAACAGACAACATCTGCAGAGTCAGGCCAGAAATCATACTACGAGTGGAGTGAGAGCTGATAAAATAAATATGGAAAAACTAAAGGAAATATTACAATACAAAATAAGTCAAGTACAGCAATGGCAGAATGAACAATACAAAAAACATTGGAGGCCCAATCCGAAGATTCAGCCTGGAGATATGGTGTAGTTGCTACCATGCAATATCCATACAATGTGGCCATCAAAGAAATTGGTCCATAAGAAAATCGGACCATCAGGGATACTGGAAAAGGTCAGCGACTGAGCTTATAATCTCAATCTTCCTTCTATATTGGGAATGAACAAGAAATTCCAGATCTTACTCAACGAACAACACAATAATAACAAATCTCTATTACAAATAATAATCTCATCTCTTGTGATCGAAGTGGACAGAGAACCAGAAGAGGAACTTGATGAAATAATGTATTCCAACTTCTACTACTTGAACCGCCAACGCTGAGATAAGTGAACTAGTTACTCCCCTGAACACAACAAAACTTGTTACCATACTGCTAACTTCGAAAACACATAAGATAACCTCTTAACCATCCACTGGTGGTACACAGGCAATTGTGGCCCCAGTAACGATTATGTTCAACGACCAGGGCAAGGGAAAAGAATTTGAACCCAAAGCACATTAGACTGACAAGTGCTGAATACTCATTCATAGGGCCGATTGATGAAGAACCCAAAGAATGAGAGCAGAATGCGGGCACAGCACTATGAGTTAGACAATACACTTCAATGACAGAGGTTCTGCACACTATTGAGACAAAGAAGGCTCAGGATGGTTCTCAAGAAAAGACCGAAATTCTAGTCCATAACTTTGGACCCTGCCCTAAAGGACTGGAAACAGTGCTTCAACAACATGGGCAAAATGCACAGGGCAAAGAAAATCTTGGCAAGATACTACTTGCGGAAAGATGGAATGAAGAAAGAGTTGGAAGGAAAGGATGTCAGAAGAAGAAGCGAGGCCTTAAGGATGAGGCACAGGAAGGGGAGAGCCTGAAATACTGCAACAGAAATGGAGCTAGATGTTGGAAGCCTGCTCAGGCAGATCAGAAGATGCAGGATGAAACTGGGGCGGGCCAAGGTCACAATTTCAGTAAATGAAAAATTGATTGTGCAGCTGAGACAATAAAACAACTATCAGGAGCATACCATTGAGAATGCAAACCTGATAGTGGAGTCGGTGAGGATAAGATGGCAGACAATATACGACAAGTTCAATAGCCTTCAGAGATCCATGCTCATGGCTGGATGGGAACTATTGAAGTTTGGATAAATAGCCTGATGAGACTCATGCTAAGTGGGAGGAGCCAATGTCATAAACCTGGCTTAGTAAGGAAATAGTTTTTACAGGACTCATTATTATGAGTCATAGAGATCTTATTGTTTCATGCATATGACTCTTTTAAGTCCTGTGATTTGTTATGTTATAATGTGTTATGTTATGATTTGTTATGTTATGATTTGTTATGTTTTCCACATAACTTGATTATAAGTCATGGGAGGTATGCTTGGCAAATATGACCTGCGGGTATGACTTGAACTCATGATTTAGGTTTTGCACATGAGCTTTTTATGAGGTTAAGAGTTTTGCACATGTGACCACCTAGGATCAGATGACTTGTTTATTGTATTGTGATTGGTTTATGAATTTTACACATGACCTTGATACAAGGTCATGGGATTTGAGCATGTGACGAATTTGGTCATATAACTGGTTTGTTATAATTTCGTTTCGCTCATGTGACCAGTTTGGGTCACCTGATTTGGGGTGGAAAGAGCACAACATAAGGAGGACTGCAAGGCCGTAGAGGACAGCCTCCTCACACTTTGTTCTAAGTAATTTCCTCGTCCTTGATTATCTCTGCCTCAGTAGCATTTATTTCATGCCCAGGATGGTCTTTGATGCCGTTGATTCAGGTGGAGATATCTGAGTTCACTCAGTAGTTCTGTAGGGTCTTGGTGTTAAGTTCTGTATGTGTTAGTGGTTGTGTTCTGGATTGCCAGTTTGCACTGTTTAGTTGCCACGTGGTTATCTCACGATACTGATACTTTGAGCTATTTATTGCAGTCTCTTCGGAGCAACTTTGAGCAAAATATCTGCTGCTTGCTCTCCATCATCTACTAACAAGTTTACCACTTGGATTGGGGGGATTGAACGCTGTGTTGGGAGGGATTACATGTATCCTTCTTTAGGATGGGTTAAGGTGCTTGTTGGGCTTTAACACAGTGCTTAGTTCACACGATACAAACCACCCATAGGGTTGCTTGATGACCCTCCATTGTCTCTACTCATCTTAGCAGCCTCATCATCCCTCAGGTGGCCGGGCAGGCCGTACTTGTTAATGGACTTTTCTAAGGTCTGAACCAAATGAGGTTGTTTATTACTGTTCCTTTGGAGTTTTAGTTCTTGTGGCATTTAAGCAGGTTCAGTCCCATGTCTCCTCCTCACTGCGGTGGAAATGGCTTTCACACCAAACTTTTTATTACCCTCGGGGTGGCTTTTTATTGTTGCCTGGGGTGATGCTGGATGATTGGGTCCCTAATACTCATGTTGTCAGTATTTTGGAGTGGTTCAGTTGTGGATTGTGGTTGGCAGCTACACTCATGACAAGTGTGGCCTATGTTCTATTTTTCAATTTCTGTTTGTTTACCCTCCTACTCCTTTTCAGATCCGTTGAGAGTGCCCCTTGCCTGTCGGTTGGTCTGTGCCTTCTGCTGGACATGTACCACTATTCTTGGATCATACTGCCTGACTCTTTCCCAACTCGGCTTGAGTTCATTTTGGTTGGGTTGGATGCTATGGCTGGTACTGGTGTCTTCGTGTACCAGTCCAGCCTTCTTTGTGGCTTTTGGCTGAGGCTGGTGGGCCTGCTTGAGCTAAAGGAAGTCAAGGGATAGAGAGCCTCATCGGCGTAGCCAAGACCAGAGGCAGGCTGATGAGGTCGGGTAGAGGGTGTCCGGTTGCTGTTGGATAGTTGATCAGTCTGAGGGACGGAGGGGGTTGGAACAATCCTGTGGCATCTGGAGGGTTGGGCTTGGGGGGGCTGATTGAGGGTGAGAGGCACCAGTGAGCACAGGTTGTGCCTGCATCATATTGGACAAGGTCTAATTAACGGTTTCCAGTCCTGCATAACCTGTTCACAGAAGCTGCTGAGTGCTACAAAGCTCCCAGACAGAATGGCGGATTGATGGCCACCCATTCTGAAAGTGGGTTGTGTTCCTCAGATTCTACTTATTTGGGTCTTCCATGCTGGGCTTGGTGGGGTTTGCTTGCTGTCTTTGGTTTGGCTACAGGTATGGCAGGAGGAGGCATTGCACTACCAGTGGAAGCTAGGCCCCAGTAACCTTTAATGGTTCATCACGACTTCTATGTGTTTCTTTTATTGATAGGTTTTGTTTGGGGAATCTGCAGCAGGTACCAGTCGTCCCTACTGATACATGCTTCATAGGCAATTGGCAAAGTGGGTTTATATGGTTGACTGCATAGCATGCAGGCACAAAAGGTAGACATTTTGGCCACCTCCTCACTGCTCTTGTATTGCCTTTAAGTTTATTTTATTTATTGGCTTTATTTTGTAGTGGTTACAGGTTGAAGGATGGTATTTAGACTGGCTGTAGTGTTTATATGTTTTTGGGTGAGGAACCTCGTTGGGGTAGGCTTTTTTTTCAACTTTGGCTATGTTTAGTGATGGTTGGCTTCATCCCGGAGCACCTATAGACTTGGACCAGGGTGGATGCTGGGCTTTTTGATGGTCTGGTAATTAGTTCTCATGAGGGTATGACTTTGTGAATGGCAGGTGCGGGACTGTAGACTTAGTTGGCTCAGGTTTACCGGTACACCAGTTAGCTGTATCCCTGTACCTGCGAAGGCTCGTCATATGCCAGTATTGGCTGTATGTTTTTAAAAACAATTAGATTAAATTGGAACAACTTTCCTTGCCCTTCTTTTGTCCTGTGTCGGAATGTAAGGCTTCAGTCTCGACTAATCATGGCACTTTTCTATCTCACAATATCATTTAAGTTTTTAACTTCGATTACCTTCTTTGAGGATCATTGTTATCACTCGTGGTATTATTACTGGAAGTTCTTTCTTCCTTCTACGTATATTTATATTAGTTCAATTTCCTTTCCTCCCCTCGGTTGCAATGGCAAAGCATGGTTCAGTTTCCTGCATCACATCTGCTGTACATTCGTTGGTGATTCTGTCTCGTGCTGTCGAGAAGAACTTCACCGGGAAGGATGAAGACTCTTGCCTTCCACATCACATCTCTGTTATCTCCCAGTAATGTCTTCATGGATAGAAGGAAATGTCGACCCTGTTGGCTGTCCTGGCCACCAAACACAGTCTGGCATTTGATTTGGTCAAGATATAGGTGACCGACGCCCCTACAGTTATCCCTGCCTCACCTCGCTACTCAGTCTCTTCGGTTTCTGCAATTGTCTCAATGGTGGATGGTTGGCTAGACCCTGAGAGTTCTCAGAATCTAGTGGAGCAGAGCCCTCATGGAAATATGGTGCCAGCAGTTTTCCGTGTACCTCCTGCCGCTTCAGTTATAGGTGGTGGTGTGAGTGGGCCTGCTCCTAATTGGTCAGGTCCAGACGAAGTGCATGCTCCTGGTATGGCTGGGGTGTATCCCCTTGTGGTGGCTCCAGCTGCAGTGAGATAACCTCCTTCATAGTGGCAGGTACCAGAGTCCTCCATGGCTTACTGTGCAGCTGGTCGGGAAAGCACCTCTAGTGGTATCCCCCATGTGGTGGTAGGTGGCCATGAGGCTGGACTGTCCATACCTGTTACTTGACCAGATCCTGTGGGTGGGCAGGGGAAGATGAACATGTAGCACCATATCAAGCAAGACCAGTCCGCCCAGCCGACCTGTGCCACAGGTCCCCAACTCGGAAAGGCCATCGTCAGGACATATTTGCAATCGGCAACTTGCTGCTACGCAGTCTACTGCTGGTCTGCCACCTCTCACTGGCAAAGGACCTTAGGAGTGTAAAGAAGATTTGAATTCCAGGGTGTGTTAGGCCAGGTGTTGGCAACTTCGATACTACGTCATCTTGGCTGCATCCACACAGGTTTTTCGACTGCACTGCTCCTGTGGTGCCCACTGGATTCTCTTTAACAGTTGGTATCCCCTCCACTAGGAATGTCTCGCCATTTAAGTTGGCTTTTCTTTGGGTCTACGCGCTTTTGTCCTGGGTATTTCTTTTGTTTTCAGATTGGAAGTGTGCTGCCAGGTGGTCACTGGAGGTGTCCCAGGATCATTGATTAGTGATGCGCTGGTGGGTTTCTACTATGGAGGAGGTGAGTGCAGGATCACTTTCAGGTTGCGGTAGTAGAATATTTGTATTGTGTATTGGTTACTTGGCTTGCTTGTCAGATGGGCTGAGCAGGATTTGCTTTGCCATCAGGTGCTTTGTATTTGGTGTTCAGGTAGGGGCATGGCTCGCTCATGTTTGAGGTATCGGGTTGAATGTTTAGTTAGTTCGTGGTTAGTGGTATCTGGGATGCAGCAACCTCGGGGCCTGGCCCTATGGCTTGTTGTATGCCAGCGGTAGCAGTATGAGTTTAAATACAATTAGATTGAATTCTAAGTACTTTCCTCGTGGTTCTTCCACCATGTCAGAATGTGAAGGTTCAGTCTCAAACAATCAGAGCCAATGATTTCTATCTCATGATAGGCTTCAATCACCTTCTTGGTCATCTTCGTTAATCCTCTCCTATATGCTTGCAGGAAGGTCACTCATTCTTCTAGTTAGTTTTACATTTGTTTGTTTACCTCGCCTCCCTACAGCGGCAATGGCTAATTAAGCCGCTGCCCAATCCGCCACATCCACCATACCTTGGTCAGTGTTCCATGCCCGTGCTGTTGAGAAGAACTTCACCTTAGTGGCAGCAGCCTTTCAGCTTTGGAATCATGTCTCTGCGCTTTCTCTGCTCTTTCATCACCACAAAAAGGCAACAGCTACCTTCTGGGCTGCCACAGTCTCTGAAGGCGAAACACTGAGCTGTTTGGTTACTATGCTGACTTCAGCAAAGGTTCCTATAATTATCCCCTCTTCACTTTTCTCCACGGTTGCTTCATTTGCTACACCGGTCTTGGTTCGGGAGTGGTCTAGCTTGTGAGAATTCGCAGGGTCTGGTGTAGGAGCGCACTCATAGGAATGTTACACCACCTGATCTCCCTGCTCCATCCACAGCTACAGCTCTGGATAGTTGTGTAAGTAGTCCAGTTTCTGATTGGTTGGGTCCAGAAGAGGTGCATGCTCCTTCCGTTGTTGAGATTGTTGGTGGTGTTGTAATGCCACCTGCTCTTGTATTACCCGCTTCATGGAGCCAGGTACCTGAATCCACTGTGTCTGTACCCGTGGATGGTGCGGGTAATGCCTCGGGTGGTGTGCCCATTGAGGTGGTAGGTAGTGATGAGGGTAGGCCGTCCACTCCTCTTACTAGACCTGCACTTGAGGGGGGGAAGACAAAGAAGATCAAGAAGCACCGGGTCAAGCATGATTAACCCACACCAGTGCCATTTGTCCATGACTCGGAATGGTCTTCACACTCGCCGGCCCACTTGTGTGAACTGGCTACCACTTAGTCGGTCCCAGGTTTGGGTCTGGGGAGGAAGCAGGGGAGCTCAGAGTGGACTTGAATAACTTGGTGTGTTCGGCCAGGCATGGCATGCTTGGGGATCCAGTCATCCTGGCCACTACCATCAAGGTATTTCACTTGCGCTACTACTCTATTGCTCATCAGGTACTCTATGACCATTCGTATCCCTTGGCTAGGGACCCCTCGCCCAGTATGACATCTTTCCTGCAAGTCTATGTGCGTTATCCTCTGGTGTTTCCTTTTCTTAGGACTTGGTGAGACGTGCCAGGGCAGTCAGCAGGGATGTCCCAGGATCATTGAGTGGTGGCATTCCCCTGGATTTCTACTGTGGAGGTGGTTATCACGAGGTCACCTTCAGGGGCCGGTAGTGGATGTTTGTATTTTGTACTGGTTGCTTGGCTGGCGGGAAGACTGGACTGAGTTGGATTTTCTATACTCCTGGTGGCTTTGTATTTTGTGCTCCTGTTCAGGCATGCCATGGCGCAGGCATGTTTGAAGTATGGGGTAGGATGTTTAGTTAGTTGGTAGTTGGTATCTGGGTTGCGGTAACCTGGGGGACCGAGCATGAGGTTCATCATATGCCCATGTTGGAGCTATGAGTTTCAAGAAACTTAGATTGAATTCTAAGTACTTTTCCTAATTATTAACTTACAAATATGAAAACACCTTTATGCTCTTTACTCTTATCATGACCATTATTACTATTAAGACAAGAATACTCTACACCCAGTAAGGTTAAAGAAAGATTACGATAGGCGTTGAAAATAGGAGACATCTCTCTTGAACTATCAGTAACCTAGGCACAGGCCTAAGAGCTATCATACAGCACAAGAAAAAGAGAAGGATCCTTCCCCATCGCCAAGAACTAACTCTCCAAAGTGGAATCATTACAGTAGGGTACCAGCCAACATCTATAGGGTACCGGTGGACACAACTGACGAGAGAAAATGGAGAAAGGGACAGAGTCCCCAGTTCAAATCCAACTGTTACCAAGCTATTGCCAGATTACCGCATCTCTCATGTAGTCCCTTGTTCTCTGGGAGATAACATCAATTGATGGAAGGAATTATATTGGCCATAGGAAGGTGGAAATGCGATGGGAGGAAGGCCACTGTAACTTGAACTAAATGACTAGAAGGATATGGTCTTATCTTAGCATAAGAAAGACCTCAAAGTTACCAGTCCAAGCATTTCCCAACAGTGATCCTGCAAGTGTAGAGAAAGAAGTCCATCACTGCCAGCGCTGACTGGATATGAACAGAGGTTGAATGTGCCTGAGCTAATGAAGGCCCTATAGCAAGACAGGATTACTAGGCAAACTCAGATAACCTCCTATCGAGCGGAAAACAGACAAGTAACGCAAAGGTGGGATAGGATGGAAAGGTTAACCATAACTTTAGGCAGTAACCATCAAGGGGGCAGAGGGGAGAGCAGTGGGGCTCATAATAGCCAATATGGTATTGTCAAACTATGTGGCAGGAAAATAAGAGTGACAGAGCTTGTTGTATCTGAGTATTTACAGACTACTCCTATCTCTAATACAAATTATATACCTCTCCAATGATAACTCGCAATGTTAGGGTATTCTCCCAGAGTGCGAATACTTGGAGACCATGAAAACAATCACACCCTGTTTAGTAATTACTGTTTTTTTGCATGAGAAGCTTTATTGTTTCCCATAGTAATTACCTGGTTGTCACAGTTTTCCGACTTATGGTATAGTTTTCAAGTTGAACTACGTTGGCTCCAATTGTCTTTCCAATCCAAGAAATGATCAGTTTCATCTTGAGTGTGCATTTACAGGAGTAGTAGCATATGCAACTTTCGTAGATTACCAACATAGAATCTCAATAACTCCTTATCCAACAAACAGATTTCTTCAGAGTAACTTCCTACTGATTTGCAGGATGCCTGCTATGGGATTGCCAGATAATTGCTTTGTTGGTATTACCCAGTGGCTCTAGGTAATAGGGCTTTTGTTGTTGTCTGGTAGTGGAGATAATTTCTTCAACGATGACACATCCCTTGACCCAGTTACAATACTCCATGAAGTCCATTAGCTTTTTGGTAGTGTGTCCTAAGAGTGCTTAACTCTTCCAATTATCGTAGGGTAGATCTGAATTTGTTGGCTCTTTGCACAGACCTTCTAATATTCAATACTAGATCTTGGTGAGGAAATGTCCTGTTACCTCCAGGTTATGCTAAAGATGTCCCATCTTCAAAGCCTAGTAACTGTCTGGATTGTTGACTGATTCACTCTATTCCTCTTCTAAGACCTTACCATAGGTCTCCTCTTATCTATCCTGGGAATAGGACCTTGTCAGATGGATGGTAGCAATGTATACAGTGCTCTTCTGATATCCTCAATTCTGTAGTATTGTAGTCACAGGATGCAACTGAGATAGATATGTGTTATGAGGTGCGGGCTGCACTTGGGGGCTGGAGGGAGGTGTTGGAGATCCATCATTTCAATTCCAAGTGGGGTTATCCTATATAGGATGATTGCTTAGTATTAGATCCTGGTACTCCTAATAACAACCAATACCAACTCGTTTCAAAACATGATTTCATGTCAAATTACATTGTCAAATCAGAATCTTGTCCAGCCAAACACCCCTTGGAATAAATTCTACTGAGGAATTGCATATCAAGAATTCAGCTATGGCTACAGAAACAATTCATACAGGTTAGGGCTTAGATCCTATCCAAACAATAGCTAGCAATTGCAAGAGTAAGTTAGTTATATTATCTAAGAGGTCAGACATCAAGCTTTTTCACAGAGGTAAACAGAGATGATGAGAACCATGCCGGGCTCCTATAGTACAATATCAGATATCATTTCCAATAACATCCAAGTTTCCACACTCACCTGAACCTTAAAGTCTCCACTCTAAGATTTTTAACTTTAGAATTAGTCTCAAAGTTATGCACTGCCTTTGAGAGTATTCTATGATATAGGAATAATAAGAGTATAAAATAAACTCTGGCTACAAATAGAAATGGTTGGAAATATACTAAATTAAAAAGGTAAGATGGTAGTAGTTGTTATTTAAGAGTGAATAGTGGGTGAGAGGTATAACTGTTGTCACAACCATGAAGCCTAGTAACCCTTGCAGTAGTTTACAGATTTTACTCTATTCTACTTTCTAGACTTAGCCGAGGGTCCCCTCTCATATACCTTGTGAATGGGATCTGGCCAGATGGACGGCAGCAACCTATATAGTTTTATCTGTACAACTTACATTGTGTGGCCTTATAGTCAATGGATGCAATTGAGATAAGTATGTATGATGACATGTGGGACTGATCAGGAGGCTTACAGGCAGTGTTGAAAACCAGAGATTCGGAGTTCAAGTGGGGTTACCTTACTTAGGCTGGTGTCTAAGTATTGGATTTTGGTATACCTAACTCGCTTTATGTAGGAAATTGGACTCTAGAGTGGTGACGGCATAGGAGTATTCTTTTGAGAAATAAAGATAAAGGTAAATCAGCAGCAGGTTTAAAAAAAGAAAACTGTAAAACATAATATTGTTATGTCCAAAGTGGTACTCAATTAAGTTCAACTCTTATGAGGTGATTACTACAACATAGGAGAGCTGGTGTATACTTAAGTAAAATTCATATATTACCAGCTGCATATTATTATGAGGTCATCCCCTGTGTTGACTACACTTCTGGTGATTGAAATTTATTTCCTATTTGGGAAGACCTCAAGATGACAAAATCTCTCAACACTTTTCATATCTGGTCTCTCCCCTAGGTGGGAGACTAGGCCATAACATTCCATCCTGCCTTCTTATGAGGACTCCTCTCCTGCCTTCTCTCTTGAGGTCTACCTCTTGAGATCGTCTTCCCACCTATTCCATCATCTCTGGATGTTTGTTTTTGTTTTCTGCTCCACCTTTGCTATAGTCTTGTTTGGCATTAGAATAGTCTGGTTTTCTCTTTTTCCCATCCACAGATGGCTTGGAATCCAGTTTTGCAGTACACAATTACCATGAATACCTGATGCTTCTCCTCGGTATTGCTTCCCTCTCCAGAACCTGCTATGGTGGATTTCGCCATCCTCTTCCTCTCTTCCTAAGATAGAGGGTGGTATCTTATCTACTAAGTAAAGCTATCTCTCCCAGAAAAGGGGACTACCTGAGAGAAGTGGGAATACATCTGGGGGCATTGTGCACTCACTAGAGCTGCCTAGTTAAGACAGGAACATGGTTCTTGGAGTTGTTTCGGTATTTGGATCTACCTCTCATCTATTTGCTTCTCAGTTTGATCGGCTGGAATCCTACTACCCTGTACTCCTTACTCCTGGCTATCACCCACTCAACTGCCAGAAATCATCATGCCCTCTTGGCCGGCACCCTACTGGTGGCTAGCATCCTACTATTTATCCTTTCTCTCCACTGGGCCATGTTCCTTTTATCTCAGCCACCACTTTCAAGAAGACCTGGGTTTCTTTACACTGCCTTGCACTTGTCACCTTGTCTTGGACAGAGATTTCTCCTGGCTTCCTATCTCCCCCTCACCCTTGCTACTAGACTATACATCCATGGATACATTTATCCAACCTGGTACGCAGGATCAGCTTTTAATAGTTTTCTGGGGCTATGTGAATCCGGTCATCTAGGACATATAGTGCTCGACTTAGGTACTTAGGTTTTGGGATTAACTTTATTTGTGGGCTTTTCTTTTGTATGTGTGGAGGAGTGTCATCAGTCAGGATAGCTGATTTCCTTCATTTTAGTTACTGGTGTCTGGCTTTCTGGGAGTGTGTAATGGAGGTTGCTGCTCAAGGGAGTTTTTTCTACCTACTTGCTTCTGTTTGTGGATTTGTCTGTGACAGCGCGGGCCCAGACAGTGGTAGAGGTTTATGTCTACATACTATCTGATAATGTGACTCATGTACAGTCGTGTCTGTAAAGTCTTCATATCCCGGAGCAGCAACAGTGTTGTCCTCCATCCCTACAACAACCGCCTCTACCATGACCCCCCCACATACTCAAAGAGCTAGAGAAGACCAAAATAAGGAAAGTTATGCCCTGTATAAACATACTGATATGAGGTATAATAAAATTTCTAAGGTTATGGGTATCTCTAAGGCAACTGTTCAATCAGTAGTCAAAAGAGCTGAATCAAGAGATGGAAATACCCATGATGCCCCCAGATCTGGAAGACCAACAACAATTACCTGTCAAAAAAGAAAGATAGTGGAGTCCATTATTGATGATGAGCCTCATTTAGCATTATGCGACATTACCAAAAAAGGGAATATTGGTCTGGGAAAGACATCTGTGAATAAGATCATATCAGAAGCTGGTTTTAAGCTTCAGATAGCAAGAAAAAAACCCTTTTTGGAGGAAAGGACAGAAGGAGAAGAGAAAGGTGTTTGCTAGGAGAAGGAGGAATTGGAGGGGTATATGGAATTGGGTTGTTTTTGTGGATGAAGCCACCATTATCTATGATCCAAATCCTACTGGCAGGAAGGTCAAAGTTAGACCTGTTGAAGAGCTGGAAGAAACAAACTTGAAGCCTAGCTTTAAGTTTGGGAGGACTAGTATTGAGGTCTATGCTGCAATCATGAAGGGTGGCAGGAGTGTGTTAATTCTTGTGAGAAAGAGGGGGGAGGAAGAAACGACCAGCAAAAGAGACAGACTTGGCCTCAATTCCCACAAATATGCAACTGAAATCTACCAGCCAAACCTCATCACTTTTAAAGAAGGTCTAGATAGACCTTCTCACAACATCTACCTAGCAGCAGACAATGCCTCCTGGCATGGTGGTGAGGAAAACAGAAAATTACCGTCAGACTGTGGTTATCAAAAATTGCCTTGGCCACCCAACACACCAGATCTCAATCCTATTGAGAACACTTGGGCTCTGCTCAAAGAGCCCTCAGAAATCGATTCTCCAGGTTGGTTAGGAGGCCTCACAGTGCTGCTGAATTATTTCAGGCAGTAAAGGAGGAATGAGATTTAATTTCCCAAGAGAAGTTGGATGGGTGGATAGATAGGATGCCTGACAGAATCCAGGCTGTACTAGATGCAGATGGTGGTCATACAAAGTGGTAATAATATTTTCTTAAGGCTTATTAGTTCTATTCATATACTTTTCTTGATTGAGTTGTTTGAATTTTTTTTTCAATTTTCCATGGAGAGGTGTTGTGGTTGCGTGGTTGCGCTGCTGGGGTATGAAGACTTTACGGACACGACTGTACTGTGCTGGAAGCAAATGTTTGAGAAATCCTAAAAAGGATCAACAGAGAAATAGCTGCTAAATTGGCAGCACTTGATGCATGACAAGAGCATAAGCATGGGGTAACAACCTAACGGCAGCGAGAAGCTCTGGAGTGAGATCTTACTCTGGAATATGCTTTCCTGAAATTTAGACCCCAACAGACCCAACAGAATAGTGCAGTAGGAAACTGGATATCTCATCTTGCCGCCCGACATGAATGGGAGGCAGATCAATATGATGACTTTACCATGTACCATTCTAAGCGATCAAACTCATACATTCCATACCTTTTCCCTAGTGCTTGGCAAACTTCAATTACTAGATAAGGGACAATCAAGCAGTTGGCATACTACATGGGAGTGAGTCCCACAAGAATAGGAAGATCCTGCAGAAAGTGAGGAATGTGAGGAAATCCCTACCCGAAATAAGAGAAAGCAGAGAGAAGGAGTACCCCCAATTCCTATAATACTGTGCAGCGACCTGGATGATAAGAGTGATGATAAGTATGATGATGGAAATGGAGGAATGCCTGGTAGAGGACCATCCAGATTTAAATGGAGGTTAATGCCAGAACAACATACAACAGCCGATGTGCTTGCAAAAGTATTTATCCAAATGGTTAGGGGACTGGCAGCCCTGCCTCCACATTTGGAAGCGTAGACAAGTCTATGCATGTATACTTGGCTAGCCCAACATGTAGAGTATTTTGAATGAAATCACTAGATTAGGGATGATGATCATGAACCTATCATCTATAGCCTGTGGAGGGAGAAAAGGAGATCAAGTCATCCTGATATCAGTATGTTATTGACCTGCAATGGATAGCCTCCATGGTGATGAACAAGGCCAGCAACTGGCTTCCTGGACTCGCTTTGAATGTGTATTCACCAGTCCGTATACTCCACTGGAAGAACGACATAAAGCCATAACGGATATGGAATTAGTCGAGTCTAAAAACAATATTCAGAGGTTTGTGCAAAAAACAGATAATTTGAACCTCTATGCTCAACTAACAGGACCAGCCTGTCGTATGGCCTGCCATAGAAAGTTGTGCTCTGAGCTTAGATGGCGACTATTTCTACACAAGGAAAGAATCGGCAAAGGCCAAGGGGTAAGCAGGAGGTGATGAGGAAGAACAGCAGGAATGGGACCACCTTGACTAGGATAAGTCAGAACCCACAAAAACAGTCTCAGACAAAAAACCTGCAGACAAGAATCAACCAAAGGACAACAGGAGAAACTCTTTATGAAGAGAAGTAGTTCTTCATAAAAGAGGAAGCGGGAACTGGAACCCAAGAAACCTGCAAAGATATCATCTAGGACTACAAAGTTGACACATACAACCTTCAAAATGGCCCATGAAGGAATCCCCATGTTCACAATTGACGAAAGAAAGTGGGAATGCAGTTGCACATATTACGAGAAGGACAACCACAGGTACAAAATCTGCAGGGGACAAATTCAGGTTTCAAAGACAACGGTAGAAGACCACCCATTCAAGACATCAAGGTAGGGAACTTCGACTATAGTCAACCTTCTCAGAAAGATTTCAACCACCTAAGTTCAAAGACGCCACAAGTAAGGGCAACTAGGCGAGGATGAAGGAATGACCTAGGGCAGTTCATTGGTACCAACAACGATGGCCTTTGGGTAGTCTAAACAAGACCTATTGTCTGAGAGTCGAAATTAATGGCAAAGCAGGATGTCAATGTGAAGGAATCAACCTTGCAATTACTTCTTAAGTTGGAGTACATGTGTCCTTGTTACCTTAAGGTCATGGCGATCAAAAAAGAGCAACATACTCATTAGTGGTGCCTCTTTGCATTGCAAGGGAGTATTGTAATCTTGTCTGTAATTACCTGGTGCACATCCACTGTGGTAGTCATGCTCATAACCTTGAAACAGAAAGTTCCTCAATAAGGACCAAAACTGAGACACGAAACAGACCACACCAAGCACAAGGGAGGTAAAGCCACGAGGGCGCAGAGGAAGGATCAAGAGGAAAAGCGAAGCCCATGTTTCCATCTAAATGGAAAATAGGTACAAGAGCTCTAGACCTTACCTTTAATTAATGCTTCTTAGATGCCATGTCGGTACCAAATGGAACACAATAAAGTGAGGACACTTTCTACAGTTAAGCGAGGTAGGAGAATAAACTAGGGAAGGTTATCAAAGAGACAGGAGATGAGTCCTACATACCTAGCCTTTGTTTCCATAATATATGGACGATAGTGGAGACCCTGTAGCTTGGTTCCACCAGTAGTAAAGGTGGAAGGTAGGAGAACCCCTCGGCCGAGGGTAAAGACCACTAGTAGTGGGCTGACCAATATACTCAAAGGAAACACCTTTGTCTAAGGAGACCTATGTGGGCGAAACTGCATAGGTGGTATTAAACATAGCAGTTCTTATAGCACCTCAGACATGCCGAAACATCTAAAAGACAATCCAACACCTAACCCAAAGAAATGCGCTGTTAGTGCTCACAAACCTACAAGATATAACTCACCTGAGTGACATGCTTATATTCACATTATAAATCAAACTCATCATGGCTACAAAATACAAGTACTGTTAGATAGAGGATCTAAGGTGTTCCTAATCAACAAAGACTAGGTAAAGGAACTAAATGTTTAGTTCACTGAAAGACTGAGTCCAGCCAATATTCAAGGCATTGATGGAGTATCAGCTCTGTTGGGAGTAAAATGTTGCATGACTCCTATTTGGCTTGAAATAGGACCAAACAAACACATGTCTCACACTGTGTGCAAAATACCCGCAGCAGGAGATTATGTGTCCATCATCCCTTTTGCACAGTGGCATTTTGAACACCCCTTATCCAACATTGGAGAACATACAAAGTGGGCATTCAGATATCCCAAATGTAAAGCATGTGTAAAAGAAGAAGATGAAGGAATCACAGATAAGTTTAAATATGATGTAACAGTTGCTTGGGATGAAAATACAATCCAAGTAGGGAGAATTGGAACTGTAAGAGATCCTAACCAGATCAACAATGATTTTCTCCATAGGCGCTACTTGAAGTTCAAATACCTATGTCTTCCACAAATGGCAGCACGGCTGGCTCCTAGGAGAACCATCAATTATGAAATTAAATTAGACAAAGAAGCAAAACCCTCTTGGGGACTCTTTTATCCTCTGTCTAATAAACAACTTAAGTTGTTACATGAATAGCTTGAAGAGATGTTACAAGAAGGAAAGATCTTAAGAATTGAATCACTGTTTGGTGCTTCGATTCTCTTTACACTAAAAGCACATGGAAGACTATGACTAGTGGTCAACCACAGAAATCTAAACAAGATAACTATACTAAATAAGTATCTATTACTACTGAGGTAAGAATTACACGTTTGCCTAGCAGCTGCTGGTATCTTTTCCAAACTTGATGTAGAAGCTGGTTACAACAACATCCAAAACAAGAAAGGTAATGAATGGAAAATAGCCTTGCGATCATGTTAATGATATTACGAATATAAAGCTATGCCTTTCGGGTTAGCCAACACTCCAGCTACATGTCAGGATATGATGAATGTGGTCCTTCAGGAATTTCTGGACCAACAACCCGTATCTTATTTGGATGATATTCTCATCTATTTTAAAAATATAAAGCAACATATCCATCAAATAACAAAAGTATTTCAAAAATTGGTAGATTTTCGGCTGGCATTTTCAATAAAGAAGTCTTTCTTCCACAGTAATGAGATAGAAATCATAGGCTACATGATAGGTATTAATTAGGTATCTATGAGTACGCGAAAGGTGGATTCAGTATTAAACTGGAAGTCACCTACATCAGTCAAGGAGGTTCAAATATTCCATGAATTTGTGAATGTCTACTGACGTTGTATAGAAAACTTCTCCCAGATTTGTGCTCTAATTACAGTAACATTGAAAGTGTTGAGAAGAAGAAGTTCCAGTGCACCTAGGAACAGGAAAAGGTTTTCTAGGAGCTTAAGGGAAGGTTTACTTCAGTCCCAATTGTACCCCATTTCTTCCCAGAAGCATAAAGAGTGGTGGAAACAGATGCTAGTGACTTCGCTTTAGGCTGCATGATTTCCCAGTTTGTGGAGTAAAGAATATATCCTCTAGCTTTTCACTCCTGTGAACTAAATTCCGCAGAGCAGAATTGTGAGATCCGTGACAAAGAACTGTCGGCAATATTTGAAGTATTCAATGAATGGTGCCAATACCTAGCTGGAACTGGAAAACCAATAACTTTGTATACAGATCACCAAATCCTTCAATATTTCATAACCACGAAGCTCAAGAGCAGGCACGAAATTCCTTGGGAGCACAAGGTAGAAAATGACAACTTCAAAGTGGTTTACCGCCTAGGTACAAGATGAGGCAGACATGATGTATGCAGTCCATAGCCGGAGTACCATTCTGTGCTGGGAGCTGTACATCGTGAACAAGCGATATTGAAACCTGAACATTTCTAAGTCAGTTCAGTAACAAGAACTGTAGAAGGGAAAATTCAAATATGCCTAATAACAAGCAGCACAGCTGATAATATAAGCAGAGATGATATACAGGAAACAGCAAATTAGAATGACTCGGACTCCTTGATTCGAGTAAAGTATTTAGACCTAAGAACAACGTTATCAACCAAGGATTCAAGGCAGACTGCAGGCCACCATCTTTACACTATGCAGGAAGATATAATCCTTGGAACTGGGAGAGTTAATTGTTAG
>NW_003299028.1:0-9451 GCF_000151645.1 Tuber melanosporum
AGGTATTCTATAGTCAATTAAACCAATTTGTTCATTTGATCATTGCCCAGAGACCAAATGATTTATGAGTAAGACAATCGCTTAATGTTACAATATGTCGAATCGAAATTATTCGAGATCTAAAATAAAAAATTCTCATGGCGTAACTGATAACATACTCTTTAGTAATAAATTATTATATGAATATTTGCTCCTACTTATTTCCTAATTCCAGAATGGAGGTAAAGAATAACAATCTCTTTGAGTAGGCCGGCGTAAAGAAAACAAAAAGAAACCCATTTCCGTAGGTTTACTTAAAACTCTGCTTCTAGGTGAACCCAAAAACTGAATATATTTACTTATAGTAATTATTCTAACTATAAAATTGCCCTGTTTTTTTTCCCTACCCCTCCGGGTTAAAGTAGAAGCGTCATAAATAAAAATAGGAATGCTACGAGTTAAAGACCATAATGCTTTTTGTTCTAGAGAATGCTGATGGTCTCACGCAGCTCCCTCTGGCCCTTGTTTACCAAATTGTGGATTAGTATTACCTTTATGATAGTCAAGGTTTGCAGTTGGAGCAGGGCCCAGAGCTATTCGTCTTATATTATAACATAAATTAAATCTATCTAAATAATATTGCTCCAATTGAATAAAATCAGAACTAATTAAAATACTCTCACGAGCTGGGAAGGACCTAACACTAAAATTTGAAGACTAAACTCTGACCATCCATATTTTATAATAGCTGCAGAGATAGCACTACCACGACTAGATTGACTGTTAAGGTATGAGTTACTATAATAATTAGACAATCTAGAAGATAAATCCTTAGAACTACCAATATATTGTTTTCCATTCGTTTTGTTTGTTCACAAATATAGTCCTCTTAAAGAAGTTCTAACAATACCTTCTGATTCTAGGGCATTTGAATACTCAACAGCACCAACAGGAAGTGTTGCTACAGGTATTAATAAATTAGAAAATAATTCTCCCCCCCCAATGAGCTACAACGTAATAGGTGATTTTTACCCCTTTTTAATATATTACTATTTATAATAATAACTTATTAGGGAATGGACTATATCTTTAATAATATTAATAAAAATTAATATTAAACACAACGTCTAGTCTCTACATAATAGATATGCACAAGAAATGCATATCTACGTACACGGTATTATTTTCTATACCCGTCGTTACAATTCCATTCAAGAATCAGTATAAAAAACTTCACCGTTAGCCCCAATACCTGGAAAAACCCAGGTTTAAATTTTTGGGCGTTGCCTCCGCCCAAATGAAATGAAACCGATATTATAAAAATATCTTTGAAGTGTGACCGCAGGACACCTTTATTCAAAAACAAATATAATAAAGCCAAAAGTATAAATCATTGTAAACTCCCTAATTTCCCACTTTTAAACGTATTTACCTATACTAGGAAAACAATCAGGGAGACGCCCCATGTAAAAAGAGAGCGAGGGGCTAGTGTTTATTAAATCATTCTATATATAAACTATTTTTATTTCCTAATAAAGGATAAGAGTTAAAATGAGAATCCAATAAACTACGAAAATCTTTACCTCCCACATGTATTTTATAATAAGTAACACCTTCTTTATTCAATGTGAAACCTATTTTATTATTTTCCCGATTAAAATAGGTTAGAATAGCTTTTAAAAGGTATTTTTCATAATTTTGTCCAATAATAAATTGAGAAGATTTAATAGTATTGTTAGCTTTTTTTACTAACTTAAAATGACCTTCAGCTTCAATAAACCCAGATAATCAAGCAGGAAAATATGTAGGAATAACAAAGTTTTTATCATTAAGATCTAACATTGTTTTTTGGTTTTTATATTTTTCATCTCTTAATTTTTTAAACTCTAGTTCAGATATATCTAGGTTAGAATTAATGAAATCTTTAGCAAAATCTAATTGACACTGTTTTCTAGTAGACAGTAAAGAATATTTAGCAAGAATAGCGAAGATTTTAGCAAGATCTGTTCTATTAGTTGCATACCATGTTACATATCTATTATTACGTTCAATAGCAACTCTTCCACCTATATATTTTACAATTAGATTTAGCATAAATCTATTATCTTCTAAATTTTTCAGAGCAATGAATATTCTTACACGTTTCTTACAGTTATTAATAAAATCAACCGTAATTGTACCATCCCCTTCTAGCAATCCAACAAAGAATTGTTCAATATAGTTTTTTATATCTGTTTCACTTTTTTCATCTAAAAACTTATTAATGTTAATAAGAGTATTTGAAAAGTTATTTTCTTTTGTATTATCAGAAAATAGTAAATAAAAATAATGAATAAATAAAAGATAATAAGTTAATAAACCAATGATATAAGCTAAAGGCTGTTTTAAAGATTCAAATATTAATGAAAATTTGTTATTGCTGTAGTAAGTATCATGGAATGCAATATCAAGTGACGCGTTCGCTAAAATTACTCCACTCACAAAAAAATAATAATTAAACCACTAATATTAGTTTAGATATCATATTTACTGGTTTAGATAAAAACAAATCTACCATTTTCTAAAAACAAATTAATCTTTCAATCTTTCGTAACTAAAAATATATCCTCCATATGCTTTATTTAATAATGCATATTTTTTTATTATTTCGTGGCTAATACTAAATTCTCTTTCAGCATGCGTTACACCATCAAGTTTACATATAAACTCTTTATTTGTGTTATATACAAATATTGCCTTTTTAATATGTGAACTATTTTTAATTTCTCAGACTAAAGTCTGCGATTCAATTGAAGTTCAATTAGAGATTAATGGTGTATCAGATAAATTAAAAGGTAAATTAGCAAAATACCATTCACCTCTAAATAATACTTTATTTTTTATATAACTTACTATTGTAGAATGATTAGAATTAATTAACTTAGCTAAAGTTGTAACCGAAGGAAAAACTACTAGTAGTTCTCTATATGAATTATAAATATAAACAGGATATGCCGAATTAGCTTCGATCATTCTTAATTTAGTTTCTACAGAATGAGTTTTATTGTAAAAAGGATTATTTTCACCAGTTAAAGCTCTTGATATTAAAGCTTTTGTTTGATCAGAATGTATCCTATTTTTAGCTAATTCAGAAAGCATTTGTTTAGTAGCTTCTGTATGTTTATAACCTATTGATGAATAACCTTGTTTTAAAACATTATAATAAGGTAATAATTTTCGCAAAAAATACGTTTCTCGTATAGTTAATTCTTTAACATCTACATATTCTATAATTAAAACAGCAAAGTTATCTTGTCCATATTTTAACAATGCTTCTACAATAGGGATATTACAATTTTTTTTATGTTTTAAAAAAGTATTATTTAAATAATTACGCATTCTCCCTGCAAGATTCATAGAACTACCAATATAGCTATGGCCATTTATTAAATTGACTAAATAATAAACACCAACCTTATCTTTTTGATCTTTTAGTAACTGTAGTCTATCTCCCTTAAAGTTATTGTATACTTTGACAGGTTTTATTTGTTCTATTGCTTTAGTTAAAAACCAAGAAGTTGACATATTAAAAGAATCTAAAGATTCAATGGTGTAATCACACACAAAAACAAAATTAATAAGTTAATTCTTATTAATTTTGGACTATATTTTGACACGGTTTTAGAAAACCTAATGACGGTACGCATAGTCTCTGAGGATCCTACTCAATACTTGGTTTCCTGCTGATTGCTCAAAACTAAGCTTTGTTACTTATATAACTACAGTATCTTAGTTATTAGAGGTTTCCAGCATACAGTAACCTTTAGTAGCCTTTAAGGGCCTTAGGGAGAGCTAAGTGGAGATTTAACCCTCCAATAGTAAACATAAATATAAATCCTAGTGCAAATAGCATAGGTGTTGTAAATTGTAATGAACCACCATAACATGTAGCTCAGGGTAAGGCCTTCAATCATTTCAAATTTAGTTGGCTTTATGTATCATAAAAACAGTGACTACTAAGTTTATTTTTATTTAAATGCTTGTTTAAGGCACTGTCTATTACTAGTTACCCGGACCATTCCTTCATATTTCATATAATATTACCCTTATTACTTAGAAATAGTATGGCATCTGGCCTCTACACTTTTATATATAATAAATTACTTTATTATACTCAATAAACTTTTTATTTATTGAATTACGCTTTAGCGTAATCATTTAGCTCGACGATAATCCTTAATAATTACTATTCTTATTATAGGATGTCCCTCGAATTTGCCATATATTAATAAAAATAAACTTCTATTTTTTACCTAAAACTTTATATTTCATAGATTCATGCATATAGGGTAAAAGATTATGTAAATTTTTCTTTATAGATTTACTTTTTATATAAAAAATTGGCTTACCTCTTTGATAATGCAATGAACAATCTAGATTAAATTTGATAATTAAAATATTAATAATAAAAACTACTTCTTGAACAGTGAAACTATCTGTTTGAATTCTAACTCCTGAATTATAAGTACCATCTCCCATGATTCAGTGAGCTAAAACTTCTCATGTCATTAAATCAAATAAAACATTAGGTACTATTTTTTTATTATTAACATAAAAAATATTATATAATTCAGTTATACAAGGTAAACTTCTTGTTGTAAAACCTAACCCTATGTGTTCTTTTTTATGTACATTTGTTCTAGTAGTATAAGGACCTTTAGAACAATAATGACTTAATTTAAAAAAAACAAAGTAGAAATAGTCAATATGTTTAATAGTTTGTTTAAATTGTAATCTAGCATCACCTTTATTAGATTTACTTAGATTAGCATCTGAAATAATAATTCCTACAAATACAGACAATAAATTTTTAGGTATTTTAATTGCCATTCTTTCTAATTTTGTAAATCTAGGTGAACCTAAAGTTGATCCTAGGTTAGTACCATAAGGCACTAAAGCTTTAGTTGAAGATTTATTTATATTAACTTTGGTCATATAAGTCTTACTAAAGAACTTCGACAACCAACTAAATATTTTAATACCTGTAGGCCAAATCTACGAATTATTACGTTTTCGAATTGTATCCAATTCAAGACCTAAATCTAGAAAATGTTTCATATAACGACTAAGAGATAAATTTGAGCTTCTATATTGTAAGCTCTCTATATCATGAACAATCTTGCCTCAAACCTTAAATTCATCTTGTTTACAAGATAGCAGAGGGTAAGAATCAAATAAGTAAACAATCTCAATAGCACGTTTAAATCCATAAATATTAACATCGGCACGTAGGCCGTCGGAACGCAGATTATACGTTACTTCAAAATATGAAGCTAGCAGAGTTATAATAGGTAGTTCAATTATGCTTCGTGAAAAATTAAAACTAGGAACAACCCGATCATAATAAGAATTTTTAAGACCATGAGGATTCATATCAACTCCAAAGTTACAATATATAGTAAAGTAACCTGAAATTCATCATGGAGATAATTCCTCTGGTAAAATAGTTAATGAGTAAGTAGGCAATAATGCAGGTTTTAAATCAGGAAAATGAGTCTTAACCGCTTTTGAAGCACCCCTGTTAATGCCAGCATAGATAGCTAAAATATTTAAAAAACCAGCATGTGTTTTATGTGAACCAGAATGCATAATATTAATAGCCTCATGTCATAAACTAAATGTACAGGCTTTAGTACTCAAGAGAGGATATTTTATAAAATGTGGAATTATTACAGATATAAGATCCTTAACAGAACCTACTCGATATCCAACATTTTTACCACTATGAAAAATAGTACCTACTCCAAAATAACCTTTTATTAATTGAAGAACCTTTTTATGACGGACATTAGCTAGGATTCTAAATTCCGCAGAAATATCCCAGCGACCTGTAGCTCGAAGTGCTACATTGATACTGAAACAAGCGGAACGGTCACAAAAACCAGTAACCCAATTAGGATCAATCTTAAATCCATCAAGGGCATTATTATGCGAACTTACAGGGTCGGTAATGATCCCAGTAGAGAAACTACGTACTCGGCTAAAAAAAATAATAGGTCTAACTTATAATGGTAGTTGTGAACTATATCATAGACTAGTTAAAGTCCACTCACGTGTAGTCTCTGAGGATCCTACTCAATACAAATAGACTTTAAAGAAATATTTTGTATTTTTGGTTTCCTGCTGATTACCCAATCTCTTAAGTTTTTACTGAGTAATCTGAAAATTAACCCCAGCATTAAGAGCGATGCAACGCACTGTGCGCGCCACTCTTAGAGGGGCGGTGCAAAACATGCGAAGAAAGCCATTTATAATTTATATAAATCTAGGAGTTTCCAGCATATAGTGAGTTTTTCACATCCCCGGAAGGACATGCCGCACCCAACTTTACGGCAATGATCAATGTTGCAGCAGTGAAATATGCTCTAGTATCGACCTAATGAAAATTTATAATAATAACTATCACTACGGACTATGTCTTAACCCCCATAGATTATTTTATAATAATAAGTAAATAAACTTAAGGGATTTCTCTTGTACTCTCTGCGGTTCCTTTACGTTACCTGCAAGTTCTATAATATTAGTAATTTTTACGTGCATGCTTCTTAAGGCGGAGCCTACTCCTTAAAAAAATGCATCGTATACTAGTTTTTAAATAGTTTCTTGCATATAGAAAAATAATAATTCATAATGTTACCAATATGAGCGACGCCAATGTTTTGCTAGATACCTAATTTATATAACATTGACTCATGCATGTAGACTAATACAAGATCTCTTACAATTGGGACAGATTTAGCTAATATATAAATTCGATGATTATTGCCGGCTTTATGTACTGAACATCTAATATTATATGTATTAATTAAATATCTTGAAAGACGTTGAACATCTTGAAGTGTAAAACTGTCGGTGCATATGTATAAACCTCGAGAAGTTCCACGAGATCCATCCTACATGATGATTCTTAATATAAATTATGAAAAATAATCTAATATACTACTAAATTAAAAAAGAGATTATATATTTACCTCAAGGCTTTTTGCTTAAAATATGTTTATTAATTGTATTTCTACTTATATTCATTTTTAAAGCAGCATCCCTCATAGAAACAAAAGTTAAAACTTCTTCTGTTTCTATGTTAGTAAATATAACTTTTTTTCCTTTAGTTTTAATGTTAAAGTCTACTGACCCTTTAGTAATTCTATCCCTAACTTCAGGAGAAAACCCTTCGCTATTGATTTTTTTCAAATTACTTAAAATTTTGTCTAAATGTTTAGGCGATCTTATACCTCCCATTCTTAAACGACTTTCTTCGCTATGTTTATAACCCAAACTAGAACCTGCAACTTTATATATATTATATTTAGGTTTTAATAGATCTATATAATATTGTTCTCTAGATATTGCTAAACTTGGTTTACAATATTCTAGAATCTCTAGGCTAAAATTTGAATAACCATACTTAATTAAAGCTTTATTAATAAGCATATTAATCTTAGGATTCGTAATATAATTAAAACTAAAATAATTCTTAAATCTTCTTCCTAAATCAACACTACTTCCTATGTAATAGTTACCGTTAATTTTATTTTTAAAAAGATATACCCCAGATTTTCCCTTGTTTTCTTTTACAATTTCTATTTTTAAAAGATCTGCATTATCATATTTTAAAACTGAATCAAAAGAATTAGGATTATTTTTAGTACTATAAAATTTACGTTGACTAAGACTACTGTTTAACAATTTAACTTCAATACGTTTAGTATTAAATAATAAAGAAAGTTTAAGCGATAAATTATTATCAAGTTTACATTCAGAAATTGTTTTTAACTTGTAGGGCGAAATAATATTTTCAACTGTTTGTACAGACTTAGCTAAAATATAAATACGAAAATTACCTCTAGCTTTTTTATGAACTGTACATCTTATATTATATCTATCAATTAAATATTGAGTTAGACGTTTAACATCAGCATAATTAAAACCATCTGTACAAAGATATAAGGAATTATTCCTTTTGACCCCCTTTTGAGCTATGAAATGAGCAAGTGCGAGTGGGGTTAATAAGGATAAATCACTAGGTACTATTTTTACTTTGTTAGAATAGAAAATATTATAAAATTCTGTTAACATAGGTGAAGATTTAGTCCAAAAATTCAGTGATTTATAAGTTTTACCTGTCCTTTTATCTAGATAAGCGTACTCCCTGTATTTAGCAGAGCTTATTGTAGATAAAGAATTACACACAGAAATAAAGTAGTCTTTTTGAGCTTCAGCTTGCGTAAAACCAAACCTAGCGTTAATACCTCGAGGAGGTAGTTCTAGTTTTCCATCACCTAAAATAGAACTAAATAAAATTTGCTTAATGTAATTAATATTTTCAGTTGTTCCTTCAGAAGTAAAAGTAGCTACCCTTAATAGCCCCATTTTTGGACATCATTTTGTCATATGATTATTTTTTGATATAAAGAATAAAAAAAGCAATTCATCTAAACCTACTGAAAACATGTGATGCTTAAGTTATTATACAAACATCGATTAATAATTCTTTGTATTTGCTCTTCCCATACCTTAAGCCAAATGTTTTTTTGGTTTTTATTGGAAATTGAGTTAAACAATTAATTATTTTAGATATTTGTTTATAAAACCTAGTGGACTATATCTTTATCTTTTAAGCAAGCTTATCCCCTGTTTTACCTGTAATACTATTAAGAAGGTTAATTTCCTTCTTAATTTTTCGAATCTCAGAAAGTCCTTCCTCTGTTAAGTGTGCTTTATTACACACTAATCCATAAGCTGAAACTCATTTATCATAAGATGTTTTCTTTTTAGTTTTTAATTTATAGACACTTAGATAATCCATAACAAGCTTGACTTTAACAAAGGAATTGGTTTCCACACGATGCATAGAACCTGATAATCCTAGTTGACATTGTAATTTGGGGTTTTCTTGCTATTTATGAATCAGTGAATTACAGCTCCCTACCTTTCATTAATCTATTTTTATGAAAATATAGCGATTTTTGTAAGGAGTTTGTTGTTTATAGCTAATATATTGAGAAATTATTTTGTGACTACTAATATTTAAGGCTTTAGCTGTTTCACTCATTGAATTATAATAAACAGTAGTATTATTTATAGTATCTATTACTTTTATTTTTTGAGAAGACTTTCCAGCTCCTTCGGCTTTTGACTTACCATATCTAGGATGATTTTCTCCTTGTTTAGCATCCGACATTTTTTTTCGAGACTCTTCAGAATGTGTACGGTTTAAAAATGGAGGAATTGTTGGGTCCTTTATGATATTGTATTTTGGTAATAATAAATCTATATAATCCTTCTCTCTCTTAATAAGATATTCTGATTTACAATATTCTAAAATTTCAAGAGAAAAGTTAGAATAACCATTCTTTAATAGAGAACGACAAATACTCATACAATCATCTCTAATTACCGAGGATAAATGCAAGTCTCCATTTCTCCGAGTAGG
>NW_003299028.1:9889-17892 GCF_000151645.1 Tuber melanosporum
GAAATCTTCTTCTAAGATTATTCGAAGCCCCAATCTATTGTTTACCATTTAACAAATTCGTTAAGCAATGGACGCCTGATTTATTAGTATTTTCAGATAATATTTTCTCTTTACAGGTATCTGAATTAGGATAGAATTTTTCTGGAACTACAGGATTGTTTTTATTGTTTTTTTTCATTTTAATATATATTTTTTTTATTACCCATGATATGTCCTCAGCCTCAAGCCTTAACAAAAAGAAAAAGCGAAGCACTAAGATTTTATTTAGTAAATAAAATCCCCAAAGCCTTATTTTAGGCAAATGGTGAAGAGAGTATCATAGGATATTTTACATTTAAGATAATAGTTTAAATTAAGGGTCTTGTTTCGATCCCTTTTTTTAAAGGATTGGCCACCTGTTTGGGTTAAACGTTTTTATTTTAGAATACTGGGGTAATATTGTTATATAATCCTTAAATTGCTTAACTTTTGGTAAAAATGAAAAAAATATAAAAGTTCCTTAATATTATGTCCCATTGATCTCTAATAAAGCTCAAGGTTTCTATGCTATCTTTTTGATCAATCATAAATCTTAATTTTACTTGATAGCCTAGTGTCATAGCCTCTCTCTTAAAAAGTGTAATGTTAAAGCATCCTTCCGCGTCTATAAGCCCAGATAATCACGCATTGGACAATAAAGGAAGAGGATTACTAACTATTTCAACCATATCTTGAGCAACCAATCATTTATTCAATTGAACTTTTCTTTTTTTTAATACTAAATTTCCATTGAATAAAGTAGTTAGAATACGAATATCATCTTTATTGCTCATGATAAGTCGTCCAAAACGCTCAAATTCCTTACTTTACTATACCTAAAGTTTCTTGTATATGAATTAATATGGCTATCTCCTTCTGTGTTAATACGAATCTAGGACGTCCATTAGCCATAAGGATAGCACCATCACCCTCAGAGAACCCAATAAACCACGCTAATCAATCATCAGACACATTATCCTGTGTTTTACCTGTAAATTTCCTATAAGATTCAAAATTAAAAGACGTTTCGCGTGTAGTCTCTGAGGTTCTCTTGTCAATTCTCTTTTTATCTTTATTCAAAAACGTTGAGGACTTGGTGTGTAAATAAGATAAATTGGTCTTTACGTGCACGTTGACATAAGCCCAATTCGTAAAAATATTGTGTAACTCTGTATTACTTGTAAAAAACCAGAATAGAAAATTAAGATTACCGGCTGATTGAGTATAATCTATGAAATTTTTACAATAAAAAGTACCCATAGACTTTAAACTTTCCCAGCATACAGCGAAATTTATTAATTCTACCTCACGGTCGAAGAAAGCCATCAGTTCATGACTTCAAACAACAAATCCTAATACACCTATAGACATCATTGCATAGCAACCAATTTATATAGAAATTATATTTACTATATATAAGAATAAAAAAAAAGAATAAGAAATTTGTATGCCTGATTTGTATAATCCCCATAGAATGAGGAAAGAAAATCAATAGATAATTTAACCTAGTCTATTTGAATTCATTTCTAAACTTAATGTTTTAATTTTATCTAAACCTTCTTTAGTTAAATGTTGATTTAACTTAACTATAGACATACTTTTCTTAAAACAAATAAAATCCTTTTGCTTTAAATTACACAGTCCGTAAGTATCAAAATGAAACCACGCATCTGATAAAAGTAAGCCTATTACAACACTATGTTGATAAGGAGCTAATACAATCATATTTCTAGCTTGCTTTGAAATTAAGCCTAGACCTACTGAAGAAGATAAATTACAGCCTCATACTACTAAATCTGTACGTCCCGATGTTTTTATATTATACGATATTTTATTGTTTGTTTTTTTTCCATCTTAAATATATTAACTTTTTTTACTTTAGTTGGTTTTATTAATTAAATTTGATTTACCCTTTACTACACCCCAAAATCCACGGATTTTGATTTTAAACCAATATCTGGATTAATGCAAGAAGGCCCATTTAATTAAAGATAAAGGATAAAAATATAATTGGCATTCAGCTCTTTTATATTAATATAAAAGTTTACTGACTAATTGCCATACAAATATTTAAAAAAAATTATATAAACCTTAACGTAGCTAGTTTATTTTTAAACAAACTTATACATTGTGAGTAAAAACTTTTAGATTTTTTTACTACAACAAAAGTCCGGATCTGTAGTAAATTTATTATTAAATAGCTTTATAAACAACTTTTATTAGAAATTTTATATCCGAAAAAGAAGAAAAAAAAAAAAAACAATTAAAGGTGTTTCCTTTCTATTTTTAATCTACTTACTTTTAAAAAATTTATAATTATTTAATTAATCTATTTTAATAATTCCCCCTATACACTCAGTTCTTACTCTTCATTTTAATGGATTTGTAATTTCTATTATAATGGAAAAACAGCCCTCAGCATCGGTAAAACCAGTGACTCACATAGGGTTAAGTTTTTCCTTTTTGTTGTTAATTGTATTTTTATGATCTGTAGAAAGACCATTTTTTAATACTTTAAGTTGTATATTTATAAACGGAATGTTTTTATAAAGCTACTTTAAATAATTTTTATATAAAAAGTCGGACTATATTTTAATCAACAGATTTTGCTGATTCTCCACGAATAGTCTCTGGGGATCCTACTCAGTTAAGTATTTAATCTTTATGCTTTTGGTTTCCTGCTGATTACCCATTATTATATCCTAAAATTTTACTGTAAAATTACTAGCGTCTAAAGGATTAATGGATTTCCAGCATATAGTGGAGTTTAATTTAATTTAGAAAAGCCTAAAACGACCATTCCTAGATGCTATTCAATTTAATGAAAATGGACCATCTCTTTGTCAACTAAAAAAAAAAAATACTCAGTATATATTACTTATCCAGTTATAGAATTTATTTAGATACCACTTTATCTCATTTAACAGTAAAATTTGTTCAAACTTTACCTAATACTGAATCAGGTGTTGCTTTATGTGCATGTAATGCTCTAAGCTCATAAAATTTATTAGCCATATTTAATCTAACTTTTTTTTTTCGGATCTACAAGGATTAGCTTTAAAATAAGTATTAACTAAAGATAATACTTCATCTTTTCTAAAACAAGTTCATTTAAATGCACCTACTTTAACCATAGGGTATATAGTACCTCCATATAGTTCAACTAAAGCATCTAATATAAATCTATTTTTCTGAGATGCAGTAATAAATAATTGACCAGATTTATCATTTTCGCCCAAAATTCATCCCAGATTTTATTTGTAATATTTTATTTAATCCTTTCTCAGTTAAATGCTCTTTGTTACTAATTAATTCAGCAACTTTGCAAAAATATTCAAAATCTTTAACTTTTGCTCCTTTTAACGGGTATTTTAGAAAGAACGGAATAATTTTTTCTTTAACCCGGAGGGATCAACAAATTTTTCGACACGAAAATATCCTGCTTTACCTGAAGATATATATGAACCACAGCCAAAATAATTTATTAAGCTTTTAATTAGTTGCTCATCTCTGGTATGTTGTGTAATTTGGAATCTTAATCTAATTGTTTTACCTAATTTAGAACCAGAAGAAGATTGAGAATGAACTAAAAAATAACCTTCACCTTCGGTAAACCCTGCTAATCAAAAAGGTTCCTCTATTTGTTCATTTTTAATTAAAGGTCTTATTACAGGAGTTACATTTGGAAAATCTATATTTAAAGATTCAGATAACCCCCTATTAATAGACGCTTTAATACTCAAAATTTTATGAATACCTTCGTCTGTTAAATGTTCTTTGTTTTTAAGTAATATAATAGCTTTTTTGAAAAGTTCATAGTCAGCACGTTTTTGAGTTATCAACGGATATTTATCAAAATGCAGAATAATAACATCCATCAATTCATTTAGATTTGTCACAGTATAATAAATAGATTCTTTATGCATAACTATACCACCGACACCAAAATAGTCCTTAATCTTATTTAATAATTGCAAATCTTTCTTGTGAATACAAATGGAATATCTACACCGTACTTGATATCCTGTTTTGTTCTTTTTATTTTTGTCTAAAGTAATCATAAAACAACCCTCACCATCAGTAAACCCTGTTATAAAAATACCCATATCTTGAACACTAGTCGTACTAAATTTATGGTTAAACAAAGCAGGCATAGACTTTGAACTAGCATATTTATTTACAAATAATTTATTAGAATTAAATAAATTAATATTTGTAATATGCTTTTCAATAATTTGAAAATGGACCATCTCTTATCAACGTTACCATATCATATAAACGCTTCCATCAGAATCAAAAAAAAACAACAAAAAAATCCAGCAAACCAACCGTTATTATAAGTTAAAGGTTTAGGGTCAATCAATTTTATACCATAATTATCACATATTTACCTAATTGAAGAATTCGGGCAGGGTTTCTAATTAAACCATTTATAGAATGAATTAGATTTAACATACCTGTTTTATGGTGTAATCTATATCTTAAATGATTGTTACCAGCCCGTAGCTTAACTGAACCACCAAATTTATCTTTAATTTGATATAAACAATGTTTATCTCTTAGTTCCAGAACTATTTCTAGACTAGAATATCCTTTTTAGAAAACACCCGTCTCCATCTATCAATCCTGCTAATCATTCATTAAAAGCTTTATTATTAGCATTATTATCATCTGTAAATTTAGGACTACTATTGTTATTATTATTAGTATCCGTTGGTGAACCACTATTAATGAGATATACGACCGGGTCGAATATTTTTCTATTATTTTTGTTTATTTTAATTGAATTAATCCGGAGAGCTAGTGAAATTAATAAACAAGTTGACACAAACGTAGGGTCTCTGAAATTCCTACTCACTAGTAATAATAATTTTTTCATTAAAAAAAAAATGAATTAATAAACAATTTTATTGACATCTAAATTTCTATGATGCTGCAATAGATAAAAATCTTTTATTAAATTAATCTTTGAAGCTTTACTAGATTTTAAAGGAAAATTTTTAAAATAAACATCTACTAAATTTTTCTACCCTTATTCATAGTGATTTTATTTGTTTAATCTCTGCTAACGATTCTTTAGTTAAAGAAACATAGGTATTTCCCTTTAGTAGCATAATTTTTAAAAATCTAAGAAATCTAAGTATTTTTCACTTTGAAGAGGGTACTTATCAAAAAATGGGATAATCTTACATCTAATATCCTCAAATTTTGTTACAACATAATCCCCGTGTAAAGACGTAGAAAGTCTAACACAATATCTACCACACCCAAAATAGTCTACCAAACTATTTAATAGTTCTGCATCTCGTACATGTTGTGTTACTAAAACCTGAGATTAACTGAATCACCTTTGGAGGTTTTTGTAAATCTCACATTAAAACAGCCTTCACCATCTACGAAACCTGATATTCAATTAGGGTCTGGGACAATTATATTCTGGACTTTAGGTCTTATAGAAGGAACAACATCAGGGAAAGCTGCTCTTAAATCTTCAGATAAACCTTTATTTAATACAGCTCTGATAGATACTATTTTTTTTTTTAAACCTTCAGGCGTTAAATGCTCTTTTCGTTCCACTAATTCTACAGCTTGTTTAAATAACTGAGTACGTGCGACCATTTTTGTGTTATCAAAGGATAATTATTAAAGTGATTAATAATAACAAGTATATCTTCTAAAGCACCAACTCAATATTGAACGTAATTTTCAGATACTGCTGTAAGTCTTCCAACCCCAAAAAAATCTCTAATCTTTTCCAATAAAGCTCTATCTCTTGAGTGTAAATTTAGCCTAAAAACTAATTCTACACCATAACCATTATTCCTGTTAGATTTAGGCCTAACATTAATAATAAAACAACCCTCAGCATCCGTAAAACCAGTAATTCAATAAGGATTTAATTTGTTGGTATTATTGTGTAAGGGTCTTAATTGTTTAAATATTTTCATTTTTTGTCTTTTGACAAATGAATTAAAAAAATTATTATTACTACAAAGTGAAAGCATGAAACTATGACCTCTGAAATTTCTACTGACATGCTTAACCCGAAAAATTTAGTTTTTCAGATTTGAAGTTTTCACTTCGTGCTTTGGTTATCTGCGGATTGTTCAATATTACAAAAATTGTTACTATAAAGGAATATATAATATTTCTTACATTATTAGTATTTTGTAATAGCGAATTGTTATAACAATTCTTGAATTCCCTGCATATAGTTTGTTGCATTAATTGTAATATTACAATTAAAAGGCCATCTTGACCGAATACATTTTTGTTTGAACTAGCAGAAACAACTGTACTAATAATACCAAAACCAGGTATAATTAATATATAACAATAATTTTGATTAATAAAATAGTTATCTATTAATTTATGCGGCTTGACTCCGCCAGCCTTTTTAAATCTATTTAAATTAATACTCAAAAATTTAACATCCTTGTTAGGACTTTATCTTAAACCACAGTAGTATCACTAAATCTGTACATAACTTTTTTTTATTTAATGTTATTATACACTACATTACTGCGTTTTTAAACTATTAGTGGAAATTCCACAACCCCAGGGAGTGCCTTGTTCACTATCTAATTTACAATGCCAGAAAAATCTCTTGTGTATCATAGTGTATTGGCTCATTCTCCCTTTAGGCTAGGCAAGCCTTGGCAACCCACTTTAATAATTATCTAATTAATCTCCTTATATAGAGGAACACACAGTGTTGGGAGCATACTATTGAGACATTCTCAGATATACCTTTCTTCATTTTAGGTAATCTACATGCTTACTAGATAATAAATGATATTTATCAAAATACTTTATCACCCTTCTAGCTGAACCAAAGCTAGATGAATCATATAAATAACTGTCTCGGCTTTTTTTATAAGCAATATTACCTCCTAATAAGTCTTTAATTAAGATTAAAAGATTATTTTGTTTTTGTGCTACAATTTGGAAATTTAATAACACTTCTGTTTTATTACTACGATTAATTAATTTAATTTGGAAACTACCCGATCCTTCGGATACAGCATCAGTAAACCCTGCTAACCAATGGTTTTCTAAATTTCTATCTAAATTTAATTTTAAACTAATTGTTTTACTAAATTCAGTATAATTTACGTGATTTAAGATATTTTTAGTTATTTGATTTAATTTATTTTCTGTTCTTATTTTTCCATTAATTAAATGAATTACTTTTTCCAAACCTTTTCTAACTGATATTATTAGAAGAATAGCATTTTTATCTTTAACTTTACGTATAGTACCATAACCTATTCGTTCTTTTACATAATAAGCTAAGGAAGCATCTAATGAATTAAATACAATGACTAATTGTTGTTTACTACTAAAATGACCATCACTATCTATTAACCCTGCCAAATAATGACCAAATTCAGTATCATTAGCAGGCTTTAAATGAGTAGGAACCGTCCACAACTTTATCCTTATTATAGTTGTAATAAATTAGGATCAGGCTATTGTGGTATCTTTAATCTTGAGTTACTATTGTCTCTAATTAAGGATTAATGTTATCACTCACTAACCACTTAAAACGAATAGCTCTTTTATTAATGTTAACTATATTGAAACGAGGCTTTCGATGTTAATTACATATTATTGGTCTCTCCCTACATACGAACGAGTTATCGTCTAGCCGAGTTCATACGAGCTTTGATACGATCAATTTCATCTAACCCCGATTGAGTTAGATGTATTTTATTTTCTATTAGATTAGCTACTTTCTTGAAATCTGAATAATCCTTTTCTTTAGTACCTTTTAAGGGATATTTGTTGAAGAACGGAATAATCTTCTCAGTAATGTCTGAGAATTTAGAAACTGCAACTTTTTTTGTTGAATCTAGATTAGATTGAATTAATCCACAGTTCAGAAAAGTTATTATATTTTTAAGAAGTTCAATGTCTCGAGCATGTTGAGTTATTGTAGCAAGTCAGCGAGCTTATGTGCCTAGCGTTACGAGGATCCGAAT
>NW_003299028.1:18069-22026 GCF_000151645.1 Tuber melanosporum
CATGATAAGATGGACCCCGACATCAACCCTATGCTTTGAATTTATTATACTTTGTTAGGTATATACCAAATGAACCCTCAGCGTCCACTAATCCTGTTAGAAAATAAGGATTTAATTTGTTATTATTGTTTTTAATCATCATTGTAACGGTATAAGTCAATCAAAGTTTGTTAATAGAAAATAAAGAATCGCCGAATATGTATTGATTAGATAACTCTGTTAATTCCAATCAGTTGCCCAGAAGGCCCACGTTAACACCGAGAAAAACTGCTCCTACTAGCCACGAAAAGAACACGAAGATATTTTTCTCTCAAAAATCGGTTTCCCGACGACTAGAGTACACCTTACAGCTATAATAGCTAAAGAACCATCTACTCGTTGCTCTTTTACAGACAATTATCATAGAGTCTGATTTAGATCCGCGATTACCCATTTTTCTTTCGTCTATCTCTAGTGATATTACCATACCCTGGGTCATTAATCAGGCCAACCCTCAAATTTCTTTGAAGATATTGGTTACTAGAACTTTAGGGTTTTCCCGGAGTTTGGTCCTTATACACAAGGAGAATTGCCAAAATTCTCCCCCATGAACAGAAATAAGTTTAATTCTTTCTGTATTTATTGCGGTTTCGTTGCGCAAAGTCTCTGAGGTTCCAGTTTTATTTATAAATATAACATAAAACAAACATATATAACTGTTACCTGCTGATTTACTTCATCGTTTTAACTTTTTTACTATGTCATTTAAGATGGAGTATTTAAAATTGAGTATCGAAGTAGTTCCAGCATATAGCAACGTTAAGAAGCCTATATATTTATAGCTACGTTGATAAGCCCTATTAACCATATTTTTTTTTCATTATTCGTATGAGTTATTTGTGTAGAATAATAAATATTCTCTATAAAATTTAAGACTTGAAACAAGAGTAAAGGGCATTTATTCGTCTATAAATAGAGAAATTTTTAGTAAACAATAATATTGACTAATTAAATAGTTAATGTAATTTAAAATTACAAAAATCTCATTTAAATTAATACTCAAATACTCTCGTATTTGTTTGGACTATATCTTGCATTGAGTGATATATCAGAAAAACAATTATAGATTACTACCCTGACCCGACTTTTAAATTGAAATTAAAAGTCTCACCTTTATTCTATAATTAATTTCATTTCCCATCTCCCTTTTAACAATCCAAGGAGTTTAGGACATTGCATAAGTAAAACTTTACACTATACTTTAAGTGCTTAAATATAGTGTTTCCTTTGAATAACTATTCATACTTAATTTTAATTTCCGGATCTTATTTTGACCCTCTGGAGTTAGGTGCTTTTTAGATTGAACAAAAATATAACATTGTCTTCATTTTAGATAGTTCAAATACTTACTTGATAGCAAATGGTAGCTATCTAGATATTTTATGAAATTTCTAGCCGAACCAAAGCTAGTAGAACTATAATAGTAAGTATCTTTAATTTTTCTGTATCCTATATTTCCCCAAAGTTATCCTTTATAAGATCAAGTAGTGAACGTGTTTTTTGGTCAATTTGAACATATAATCTAACCTCAGTAGTGTATTACCATTAGGATTTACTCTATCGATTAGCTTTACTTGAAAACTACCATCACTATCGATAAAACCAGCTAACCAAGAGTTATTTATATTTGAATTAGTATTTAAGTGAACATCCTCTTTGATTTTAATAGGTTTTTATAAACATTGATTAATGATCAATCTTCGACTGTAATCTCAATTTACCATTTATTAAGTTTATAACTTTCCCTATTGCTTCAGGAGAAGTGATAGTTATCATAACAGCATTTTTATTAACTATTTTAGTTACTTTTCCATAACCTAATCGTCCTTTTATAAGGAAACATCTAAAATATTAAAAACAATACCTATTTGACGGCTACCGAATCAACCATCACCATCGATTAATCCAGCTAAATAATGACCAAACTCTTCGTCTGTTAAAAGTTTTCTGTGAGTTGTTACATGTTTTGAAATTAACTTAATATTTTCACTATTCACGGACAGTTCTACACTGTTCTCAATGTTTTTGCGTATAGTCTCTGAGGTTCCAATTACTAATGTATTGTTACCTGCTGATTGACCTGGACTCAATTTTGTTACTATGTTAGCATATATAAAAAAAATATATCTAATGGAGTAATAGTATTGTCTTATTATTATAAGGTGTTTCCAGCAAATAGCAAAATTAAGAAGCTTAAATATTTTATATAATTCGACCTCTGGATGCTATAATATTATTAATATTATTTGGACCATATCTTTAAATATAAACAATCTAATTTTCAGTATAATGCTCATATTTTAACCATTTAGAATAAAAATATTGTCAACTTTTTTCTAAAAAAGTTCCTGGTAAAGCCTTATGGGATTTCATGTCTTTCAACTCATAAAATTTAGGAATTAAGTGAAGTCTATTTTTTTTAGCAGATCTTGAAGGATGTTTTTTAAAATATTCAATTAATTTAAGAATATCCTCTCTTTTGGTGA
Source organism: Tuber melanosporum (assembly GCF_000151645.1). Classification (NCBI taxonomy): domain Eukaryota; kingdom Fungi; phylum Ascomycota; class Pezizomycetes; order Pezizales; family Tuberaceae; genus Tuber; species Tuber melanosporum. The sequence continues at coordinate 20,595 of NW_003299028.1, forward strand.
TATACCATTTGAAAGATTGAGAACTACCTCTATCAATATAGACATTACCACCATAAAGATAAACCAGAGGAGTTAATAGTTCAGATGTTCTTTGAGTAGCAGTTATAGATAATTGTCCATTAGTAGTATTTATAGAGATTGAACCATCAGCATCAAAAAACCCTGCTAATCATCCATTATCATAACTTAACTTCTCAGGGTAAATTAAATCTAGACCATAGTTTATACAAATCTTATTTAATTGAACTAATCTATCAGAATTTCTAATATGTCCATTAACATCATTAATTATTTCTAACAAACCTGCTTTATGGTGCAATCTATATCTCAATGCATTTGCATTGGATCTTAATTTAATTGATCCTCCATAAACATTCTTAACAATTTGTAAAGCATATTCATCTCTAATATCCATTGTAATTTCTAAGCTTGCATAACCTAATTTGGATAACAAAAAGCTTCCGTCTCCATCTATTAAACCTGCTAATCATTGTTTAAACTTTAAATTATCATCTGTAGGGTGGCTACCCTTTCCTATTTTATGAATTGATCTAGTGTTTATATTTAACAAACGTATGGCCTCTGAAGTTCCTACTGACATGCTTAACCCGAAAAATTTAGTTATTTCAGATTTGAAGTTTTCACTTCGTGCTTTGGTTACTTGCAGATTGTTCGTATTTAAAAGGATTTTTACTTTAGCGGTATCAAAAATATAACTTACGTCTAAAGTACCTAATAAATTTATAACGAATTCCCCGCTTATAGTTTGTTGCATTAAAATAATTTTAAAGGGCCATTCAAATTGACCGAAGAATCCATTTTCTCCAAATTTGACTTAAAGTAATAATACTCTCTCGTATCAAACCCAGGTACTACCATATAAGAATCTTTCTCAATAGTAGGCTTGTGCCCATCACTAATATGGTGGAGAAACCGACTGTACATTAAGCAGCATTTCAGCCACCCACCAGTGAACCAGTCTGTAGCGATTGCTTAGACAACCAACGGTCTTTAATTGAGAAAATCATTGACCGTAACACTAGTGTAGCTAAGTAATTAAACCTAATTACCTATTACTTAATCAAGTAATACTTATCCTAACTAACTTTTCCTTCCAATCACAAATTGTGAAAAGGTTTATAAGAGATCTACATTTTATCTCTATAAACCTAAGAGTTGCAAGCATAAATAGATAAGAGCTAGGGTTATGGTAGGCCTTCGGCCCTTCGTTATTAATGGTCTTTGAAAACTTATAACACTTGCCTTAATAATTTCATAACTTATCTTATTTATACGTTAAACCACACCCTCTATTCCAAAAATGATTTATTATTTTTCTCTCTTAATGCGTAGCCCAAGCTGAGACGGAGCCTAATCAATCTTCTAATTTCAGATTCCTAGGTGTCCTAAACTGAAAACTAAAGGCTATAAT
>NW_003299029.1:0-20525 GCF_000151645.1 Tuber melanosporum
CATCGCCACAGGGGTTTGACGGAAGATAGAGTACAGATTATATTAAACCTACTACTAGCATAGACCAGAGGAAGATGAGTAAAATAATAACTGGCTATCTTTATGGTCAGATATATAGTCTAGTTTTACCTGTTCTTTCTGATCCTACTTCTTCTGGTAATAGAATTACTGGAAAATCAATTATCAAGATTTATGATTATGTAATCAGACTTCCTGTAGGAAGATAAATCTCAAGGTTACAACTATACCTCAGTTATTATTCTCACAATAAAGATAAAGATAAATCAATAGTAGAGTTGAAAAACAAAATGGTAAAACTTAATATTATTAAGTTTAAAGCTGTACTTAATTAAGTTTAGATCTTGAGAGGTAGTTGACTACCAGAATAGAACAGAGCTTGCATATACTTAAGTAGAATTCAAATATCGCTAGCTGCTCTCTATTCCAATTTCAGCCTTACCAGTTCTCAACACCTACAGACTGTCCAACCTGCCTCTACTTGGTAGACTAAAGATTTTTCGCAACCCAGTAGCCTACTCTATAGCTCTCTGATATCTGCCTGATAGAAGTATTTTTTAGCAGCTGCTACTTCAATACAAATGCAGGAGTAAAGGCCCTTCATATTACAGATTGGTTAGTAGAGAACTGTCATGTTTAAGTAAATGTTTAGAAATTTACACCTGATTATACTTCATCTTCTGCAATTTTCTGTAGTTCTTAAAGATCTATCTTGTTTTGTTTTGTTCTATTTCATCTCCAAATTATAGTTCTATAGCTCTTCCTGATAGATTCTTTCAGCAGTTAACTTCCAATGAGTGCTGTCTACAGTCAATTGACTTTGAAGTAGGTCTTATGGTAATCTTGACTAGCATGTTAGAACCCTTAATAATCTTTTAGTAATATTATAGATTTGGGGAAATAGACTTTGCTAAATATGTCCCTAAGTTTCTGGTAAACTTACATACTACTTCTGACTAACAAGTGGTATTACTCATTCAGTTCAGGTTGGTTTTATATAAAACCAGATGGAGACCGTTCTACTGCTTCTGCTCAAAGTTATAAATTCTGTAGACAATTTCTGGTTGACCAGACAGTGTGAATAGATATGTTATTATAGGAGCATCTCTCCTGATAGACTGTAACTATACTTACAGTAACTCTCCAAACTATAGCCTATATTGCTAGAAACTTATAATGGGACTAGGGAGGGGTATTAGTGGTCATAGCTCCAAGTTACAGCATATTTAGAGCTTTACTGCTTGTGCTGAAAGAATAGATACAACCCGAGTTTCAGGTAAAATAACTAAGCCAAAGTCTTGATAATTGTACCATTTCTCCACCAAAAATAGTCAAAACCTCTGTTTTCAATTATGGGTATTTTCTTAAAACCTGGACTTCCTTTCTATAATTAATTTGAAGTATATCTATTATCAGCTGAAGGTCCTACATGCTTGTAAGGTTTTGTCATCGCTTAAAAGCCACCACTCTGAGCAATTTTCTATGATAATTGCCCCAGCAACCCTTCCTATAACAATGTTGCCATATTAAATTTTCTGCTACATAATGGGAAAAGTTTCTAGGCACTCTGTAAATAGCAGGAGCATTATGTATTATTGGTACAGAGATCTGATACATAGAAACTACCCTAAGTAGGGTAACCCTACTTGGAATTAGAATCTCTGGTCTCCAAGAGCCCCCTCTAGCCCACTTACTAGGCTCCTACATCATCATACATCTTTATCTCAGTTATGTCTCATGACTATAATGTGATATCCTTATTTCAATTGGAAAATCATGTGATTTCTCTCTGGAGGTGATGTGTTCAGCTCCTGTTGTCGTCAAAGTTATTTCTAGTATTGAGTTATTTTCTACCAATACCCCTTGCAACTGCAAGGCTCCCTACATGACAACTAAGGACTTATGATAGAGGGATTATGATTCTATCCTATAGAAGTACTTCTCTATATGAGTGAAGTTATTGGATAGGAATCTATGGGTTAGATTAGCAGATATTGAGCTTTAAAGTCAACGACAGCAGAAGGTTGTATACATAATTGGGCAAAGATGCTGACAGAGGGAATATATACCATTCTGGTAGAATGGCTACCTATGAATTAATAGGAAGTCATCCAGAAGATATCTGTGGTGTGGATCTGGAATTATGAAAGTTTAAACTCCGTGTCACGAATGTGGCTTAGCAAGGAAAAGATTTTCACGTGACGCATAGTTATGAGTCACAGGTACGTTATTGTTTCACACATATGACTCATTAGAGTTATATGATTTGTTATGTGTGGGATTTGTGATACTTTCGCACATGGCTCAAGTATGAGTCATGGGACGTGCACCTGACAAGTATGCCTTGCAAGTCTACCTTGCGGGTAAGCCTTGCGCGTATGATTTGTGTTTTGCACATGACCTCATTATGAGGTCATTGGTCTTGAGCATATGACTCAGTTGAGTCATATGACTTGTTTATTGTTATGATTTGGTTTTGCACATGTGACCACTTTAGGTCACATGACTATGGATGGGAAGAATACTATATAAGGAGGCCGATGCGGCCGAGGAAGATAGGTTCTTCACGCTTTGTTCTAAGTACTTTTCCTACTTCTTGCACTCCGTGTCGGAAGTGAGCATAACCAATACTTTACCTTATTTCGCTCGCGTTAAATACTTCATCTACTGTTACTTGTTTGTGTTGTTCGTTTCGGGCGGTCAGTTAGAAGTTGTTGTTCTCGCTTAGAAGATACTTCAGTGTGAGATATCCGTGGCCTGGTCCCGGTAATCACTGAGTATAGTTTGGGCGAGGATGGCGTCTTCGACAGCCTCCTCCTCCACGGATTCTCCCCCTCCTTCGTGGATGTCATCCCCCGTTCGGTTCAACTCCAACCCCTCCTCCTCACTTGAGACAGCCCGTACGGCCCTGTCTCTTGCGCCTGCTACTGAGGCCGACCGTGGCCTCGTGCCTACAACTACACGGTCTTATGTTGCACCCAGGGGAAACTTTAAGTTTTTACAGTTCCACCACTGCCACGGGTGTCAGAACGTGGTTAACCCGCAGTTTGATGATTTGGGTCGGCAGATGGTCGCTGAAGCGACCGTTGCCACAATGAAAGAAGTGCAGGTTTTGGTGAGAGGTTTCCTGATCGGGAGAGGCTGTTCAGCCACATGTGGCTTGAACAAGGACACTACCACAGGGCTCTTCGTTCGGTTCAATTCGGACCATGGCTCGGAATACTCTCCAGACCCTGCACCTTCCCCTCCCAAAGATTCTCAGGCTGTAGTCCCTGAATCCTCCATTCCCCCCGCCAAGGACAACACGACTGCTATCACGGTTGAGGCCAGCTCTTGGTCTGCTACTCCTCCCCTCGCTAGGGCTGTCCAAAGCAAGATGCCCAGTTTCTTTCGCCAGGCCCAAAACACCGGGGACGGCTCCTCGACTCCTTCCTTCTTGGCAGGAATGTCTTCAGGCGAAAGGGCTCTTTACGAAACCCCAAAGTTCAAAATGGACGACCCTGATGACGAGGATTACAACCCTCCTGCCTTGGGAACGCGCCGCCGAACACGATCGGTATCTCCAGTTAAGCGATCTGCTACTTCTCTCCTTGGTCCCCAATTTTTAAGGGCTATCAACGTTGATGAGGGACGGAAAAAACAGATTGTCCCCGCTCTTCCCGGCTTACCCCTAGGTGTTCACCATGGGCGTCTGGCCATCCCCCCACCTGTAATGCTCCCATCAACGATCGAAGCCACACCCCCTTCTCCATCCCCTCTAGTGACTGGGGATATCCTGCCCACCTCTGAGGTGATGGCCAGGGACACCCCTATGGAACTGGATGAGGGACGCAACTCAGAAGCGACCGGTTTGGGCGACAGCGTACACGCCCCTTCACCAGCCATGGGGTCATCACCTCCGCCTATTACTGGACGATGGATGTCACCTCCAGGAAGTCAACCGGAGGGCCTCTTGGAAACCCCCAGTGGTGATTCAACCCCATTGGAAGTTCAGCTCCCAGAAACCCAATCTGAGGACGCCGACACTGTAGTGGCCCAGGCGGACTCGATCATGGCAGGTGTCTGTGAGATGCTGGATACTGGTAGGACCCCCTCGCCTGGACCCCGCTCAGGGAGTATAATCGGATCCATGTTGGCAGGCCTGGAGGATATCCGGTCTGGTAATACTCAACCCCTCCTCTCCTCAGAGTCTGGGTCGATTGAGGACAACACAGTACAGGATGTACGGACTTGGATGAACAGTGGTCCCACCTTTGACGACGATGGTCCAAGGAACGGGATAAACTACTGGAGTTGAGTTCATGTTTTGGAACGGGCAGTAAAAGCACTGACCGACATCGTTGGTAGGCAAGGGGAGGAAATTGAAGCCCTTCAGGTAAAGTCGTCCCCCGGCCGCTGCACACCCCCTGCTGTACCTCATAACACCTCCATTGTTTCTTCGGAGCTGACTACACCATCCCCTACCCCTGAGAGAAAGGAAGCCTCTACGGAGGCTCCTACTGCTAAAGCCTCTTTCACGGAGGTAGTAAAACGAATGGCATACGTGCCTAAACCCCCCGCTGGCCCGCAGGAACGGGTTCGTCCTGCCAGGCCCACATCAGTGGCCTCATCCCACCAGTCCAGCAGCAGTGGCAGCTCCTCCAGTGAAGGAGGGGTAGTCTTGCGAGTAGCCCGGGAAGGTGAAGGCAAGTCTGTTCACTGGGAAGAGTAGGAGGAAGAAGAAGAAGATAAGAAGAAAGAACGAAGTAAGCAGGGCAGATCGCCTGAGCGGTGCTGCTAGAAGGAGAAGAAAGGCTGCCAGAGGATCTGGTGATGAAAGGGAGGCGGCGACCCCGGCCAAGACCCAGGGGAAGGCTGATAAACAGGAATCAGCCCCCAAAGTTACGACACCTGTGACCACAACGGCTCAATCTGGGCCGGCAGCACTGGCCGGTATCAAGATATGTATGGCTCAGGCACGACCGGAATAACGACGGGTACCAATGGGACCCCCGGACCCACTAAACTCGGTACCACCACTACTGCACTCGTCGCCAACCCCAAATGCTAGAGGGAGGCACATCACCATGCGCTTTGCCACTCGGAAGAAGGTTGCCCTGCCAGAGGGCGTCGATATCGAGGCAATCCGAAATCGGATCAATGTGACCTTTTCCAATCAGGGAAAGATTCGCAGAAATGCTCCTTATATTCGCGCAGGGCATGTCCGACTGGAAATTGGATGCATCTTCCTAACCTTGGCGGCACACTCCGTAACAGAGCTAGGCAACAGGTTGGACAAGTCCAGGCTCAATCTGCTTAGGGAATTGTCACTCCCGGAGTTTGAATTCCAGAGGAATCTGGAAAAGGTGAAGATTTTTGTCTCTGGTGTTCCGCTTGCTGACACAGGACGGGGATCGATTTGGAGGGTGGAAGGATGGACTGGAAGCGCGGCCTTCGATGGCCTTCGCACTGACTTGGAGCAATCCAATACTGGTGTAGTCACTGTGTCCCGGCCCGATATTATGGGGTCCGTACACGCCATGAGGCAGGCCAATGCCACAAGTTGCGGCATCCGCTTCGCGGTGGAGAATAATGAGGCCATCAAGGAAAGACTGGCAGAAGGGAAGATTTAGTTTCGGGGAGGAGCCTGCAATGTTAGAATTTTTGAAGAGCATCGCCCCCTTAAGGTATGTGGTAGGTGCCTGGAAACTGGATACTTTGAAGCGACATGTGGCCGCCCCCCTCGATGCCGGTTCTGCTTCGGAGAACACTTCTCTCGAGAACAGATGTGCAGTAAGCTGGCCTGTCCCGGAGGGCTGGGTCAGGCCTGTGGACATACCAGGAGACAGTGCTGGCTGTGCGACCGGATGGACCACTTCACAGGATATGAGCGATGCCCAGGCATCAAATCGTCATCCCCGACTCCCCCTTCCTCGCCTGTTGGACAAGGAACAACTACACCGGCAAGGCCAGCTAGGGAAGCTGTCAAAAAACCAGAACAGCAGGGCAGGAGGACAGAAAGAAATAGAGAAAGAAAAAGCCGCAGCCGCGGAAGGTCCCCGACACCCAGGCTGGTCGAAATCAGCAGTGATGAGGAGGAAGAAACGCCCCGCCGTAAGTCAGAAAAAGCTAAAGGTAAGGAACCGGAACGGCTTTCCCCCTCCCCAGTACATGGGATTTTAAAAACTAAGGCTGGTACCGCCACCAAACCCCGTGATGAGGAAACAAGTTGGGTTGCCCGAGATCCGGATACCGGCTCCGCATATGCCTCTGGCCCTTGTGGGCCGAGTGGATCAGTTGAGGCCCCGTTTTAATGCTTATTATGACATTGGCATTAAACGTGGAGAGGAGTAGTCGGAATCGGGCACTGGCGTTTGATTTGTTTTCTTTTGTTGATTTGTTTTTTATTATTGAATCTCCTGTTGATCGAGAGGGACAGCATGTACCAGTGGATGTTGATGGATGGGATTTGTTTTCCTTTGTTAAAGGGTCAGGTGTTGAGGTATTTGTACGGTCCCACGTTTGTGGGCTGTTTGATGTGGTAGGGCATGGGGAAAGCAGTGCTCAGATTGGGTATTGGGAGAAAGGGGCAAAGAAGGTACTCGCTGGAGTCTACTTTCGACCGGGCTATACCAAAGACCAGTTTTTATGGTGGTTGGATGAGCTTGGGGAACCTGACATCGTGTTCAGAGACTTCAATGCCAGACATCAAGACTGGGACCCCAATGCGGACCATAACAATACTGGCGGACGGTGGCTGAAACAGTGGTTCACGGCCCCAACACGCGATATGAATATGGTACCTCCGACAGTGCCAACCTTTCGAGACATTTCCAGAATCGACCTTTGCCTGCACCGGGCACCGTATGTCCGACATCGATACATGGACACTGCTGGCTGTGAACATAGTGCTCAAGCCCTCAAGCTGAAAGTGGACCTTCCTGACAACATTATGCGTCGAAGGCCAGCTTGGAAGAAAGCAGTCTGGGAGAAGGTTGGAAAGCAGCTGTATGCCCTTAAAGAAGTAGAAAATGAGAGGTTGTGGGAAGGGGTGAGGCTTGTGGTGGACGCACTCCCGCGGGCCTCCGTTGGCAGAGGTCGGTGCGAGTGGTGGACACTGGAGTTGGAAACGATAAGGTTACATGTGGCTCAGCTAAGACGGTACTTCAAATGCAAGGCGGAGCGGACGGAGGACTACAAACTGGTCAGGAGTGTGTACCGAGCTTGCCTGTTGAGGGCCAGGTTCGAACATATCAGGACCAAGATAGCTGAGAGTCGGGACCCGGACATTTTTCGGTTAGCACGAAAATTGGAAGCCAAGCGAACACTTCCCTCTATGGCCTGACCAGATGGGTCCTATGCCACTACACATTCTGACATCATCGACCTGATTGCACAACAGCTATCCCCTGGCAATCCTGCCCCTTGGGAGGACTCTATCATTGACATGGATAGTGCTCAGGAAATGGAGATCGCCCTCGCTAGGTCCCCTACGAACACAGGCCCAGGCGAGGACGATATTGGGTATCCTTTCATACAATTCTGGAGGAAGAGGGATACAATAACTTTGCGACGTCTGGTTGACTACGGGCTGCGTCATGATATTCTGGATTGGCATAGGGCAGAAGTGGTACTCATACCAAAGATTGACAAGCCCAGGTACAATGTCGTCAAGTCATGGAGAATGATACATCTCCTCCCGACCCCTGCGAAGGTTGCGGAACGCATAGTCTTGTTAAGATTAGCTATGTGTCTTGACCAAGGAGAGACGCAGTTTGGTTCTCGCCGGAAGAGGGGGGTTCACGATGCCATGGCAGTGGTCTTCGAATTTCTACGACATAATGAGGGCTATAAACGGCTGATTCTGTCTATGGACGTTGAGGGAGGTTTCGATAACATTAATGTTGACCTCCTGTCAGATTTCCTGGTCGCCCGGGGGTGTCCGTCGAACCTGTACCAATGGGTGCGAAGGTGGACTTCCAGTCGGTCGATTCGTTTCCGTTTTAATGGATCCGTCTCTAAAACCTACTATGTCAGCAAAGGGGTGCCGCAGGGCTCGCCCCTCTCCCCATTTCTCTTCGGGGCCTACGTAGCAGATATATTCACACCGCGAATGCGCTACTCCCCTGGGGTCCGACACTTGGTGATCTCATACCTTGATGATGAGGTCATCATGGTGGCAGCAGATTCTTGCGACGCTGTCCGATACCATGCGGGAGAAATTTTTGCGGACTGTGATAGAATAGCGAGGGATAGGGGGATGGGGTTTAGTGCCCTCAAGACCCAGTGGATCGGGTTTGGGGATAGGGCGTGGGGAGGAATGGAATTGTTGGGAGAAATAGTTTTACCTTCTGAGGATTTAAGGGTTCTTGGCTATTGGTTTAATGTATTTTTTAACTTTTCTTCTCATGTAAAGTATTGGTTGGATAGGGGATTGGGCGTCAGGAGAAGGATTTTGGCATTGGGAAGAAGGTTCGGAAGTGTTGGAGGGCTTGGGGCATGGGAGACTTACCGCTTGGTGCAGGCAGCCTACCTTCCGACCGTATACTACGGGCTTGAATTTGTAACCGACCATGGGTTGTATGTGAAACAGATTCAGGTCCACGTCAACGACTGCCTTCGATCGGTTTTCTGGACCCCTATGAGGCTGGCAAACAATATACTGCTGGCTGAGTTCGGAACACCACCTGTTGCAATCCAAGGGAGGTATCTGCAAAGGAGATGCTACAGCCGGTTTATTAACTACCGGTACTGTGATCGACACCTGTGGTTCGGTGAGATACAGCATGACTGGAAGCAGGAAGGAATGGTGGCACAGCGACAGACCTCAGACAAGGAGCTCACCCACCGCCCCATGATTACGATCGGAAAAGGCAAGGCGGTGATGGCTGCGCGACACAGTTCGCAGTACGGGGGCCTTTGCAGAACCTCGGATGTGGTTATATACACTGACGGGTCAAAGTCCTCTGAAGGGGCTGGTGTGGCATGGGAGGTATTCGAGAAAGGGGCCCTAACCTGTGTAGACGGGTGCTCGGTTCCCCCGTCTTGGAGTATCATCGAGTGCGAGCTGTTTGCGGTAGTCTGTGCACTTCGATACGCCCGAGGGATGGCCAAGAGGCGCCTGGTCCATGTGTTTCTGGACTGCGTTCCTGCTCTCGCCCTGGTAGACGGAATGTTCTCGGAAGGGGATACGGCTGAACTGTGGGAAGTCATGGCACCACTACTTAATGAGTTTAGCCACATCAACATCAGCTGGGATCCGGGACACATGGGCATTGATGGCAATGAAATGGTGGACCAGAGGGCTAAGGCATGCATGGGTTGTCCATTGCGCCTCCTGCTTTGGGAAGGGGTTAGCTTTGGAATTGGGCATGCGGCGTTGGCCCGAGAGTTGCGAAAAGCAGAGTGGGGTTCGTGGCACGACAGGGAAGGACAAGTGTATTATGCTTGTGAACCTAGGGCACCTCGACACCTTCGAAGCCTCAGCTGTATGGACTCCTATGTTTTGCTAAGAATTCGCAGCGGGGCTGGTTTGGTTGGGCATGACAGCTGTGAAGGGAAGGATGACAGACACCACTGGACTAAGTGCCGCCGCTATGTTATGGGACGCCCTGCTGATGAGGACTTGTATAAGGACTCGGCGATATCGTAGTGCAAGTCCTGGTGGGTGAGTCACAGGTGGTTAGGCCTAGGGATTCCCCGGCATATTGAGATGGTGGATGGGGAGTTGGTAGTGGCAGGAAACCCCTTTGACGGCACACTAATGGTGGAAAGAAGTGGTCGGTTGGCGACGGTGGAGTATCCCAGGACCTGCATCCAGTGCGAGAAAAAACATGATGGCAGCGGATGCGTTCTGCCAGGACTGATTACCATGCTGAAGAAGTGGTTTTTCTTGCCCGACCAACGACGTTGCGACTGTCCCTGCTGTGGGGCTGCGATTTCGGCGACTCCCACCCAGAAACGAGTCACCTTCTCCGAACACTTCGAGAAAAGGCCCCGCTGCTTACGAATGTGTCACGACTGGTTTTGGCATTCTCGACACCAGCGGTGGGACGAGCTGGACCTCGCGACACGGACGTCGGTAGTTTTGCGGTGGGCCAAGACAAAAGGATTGCTAAAGGAGGAGTGTTGTTTATTTTGTGGGACGATTTTGGCCAAAGGATACGTGGACCTGGGACTACATTATAAAAGAACAGAAGGGTGATGGGATAGACTGTATGTTTTGTTTGTGGAGTACGTGGGTCAGATTGTGTTGGAGGCAGATAGGAGGGAGGGTTTGAGGAGGTGGCTGGGAAGCGAGATGGGAAGACGCGTGAATCCGGGGCAGCACTAGTTGCTGCGAGCGCCCGTGAGCCCATATAGGTAGTGATTTTTGGATTTATGTTTGGGGGGAGCGATTGCGAGGCGGAATGGTCCGTGGTAGTGTATTTTAGATAGTTTGTTTTATGGGGTTTGGGGGAGACTGGTCGTATGCCGGTGTCGGCGGTACTAGTATAAATAAAATTAAATTGAATTCTAAGTACTTTTCCTACTTATTACTTTAACGAATATAAAACACCTTTACGATCTTTATCTTTAATGCTACGTTATCATTACGCCGAGAAGTGCTCGTCATGAAGATGAGTTAGAGAAAGCTTACGATAGGTGTTTCTGATAGAAGACAAAGGTCTTGTACTATCGGTAACGTAGGCAGAGGCCTAGAGCTATCGTAAGATAAACAACGAAGGAGACAGAAGAGATAAGTATCGCTCCCCGTCGCCAAGAACTAACTATCTAAAAGGGAATTGTTACATTACAAAGCGTCACCTTGTGCGACGCTAAACGATACAAGACGGCATCCTTCAACCCAGACAGGGAAGGAGATATTGACATCGACGATCAAAATCTTAATCTAGGAGGATTCAGCGACGCCCTAGATCACATCTCAGCAGAACCCTCGAGAGCAGCAAGGCCAGTAACCCCAGAGAAAGGATCACTCATCGATAGCTCTCCTGCTAGAACTCCACGACCTGAGAGAATGTTGGGATCCGCAGTACCTGGGCCACCGGCCCCAGCCGCTCTGGCACCAGGAACCAGCATACTTGGAATGACTGAAAATCAGTTTCAGGCATTTCTAGCAGCCACGCGAAATACCGGGCAAGGAAATGTACAGCGACCAAAAGCAAAGGAGCTCGACACATACAAAGGAGCAGAAGATATGCTACGAATATTCTTAGCACAATGTAAAGGATATTTTGCTGTTAAAGGATATGGAGATCAACATGATGAGATCAAGATTCCATATGCGGAATCTCTGCTTAGAGGACTCGCGGGGCAATGGATCATGTCTTTCCAAGATAGAAGGAAGCAGAGGGAATGGGTCACATACAAAGAGTTCAAGGCGACACTCTTTGAACAATTTTGGAGATCCCAACGCCAAAGAAACAGCAAGACGAAAGCTAGAAAAACTCCAGCAAGGAAAACAAACATTTTCAGCATACTGGAACGAATGCCAACTATTGGAATACGAGGCCGAGTTTGATAATGCTACTCTCTACATCATCCTCCTGAGAAACTGCAGCGAGAGACTCCGAGAGGCATGGGGAATCTCTGACCTGCGCTATACGACAGCTGAACGGTTTGCAAGATGGGCAATAGACAAGAAAAGCAAATTGAACATGGTTCGAAGCAACTCTGAAAACACTATAGCGCACAGAGTGGTCCAATCATCCAGGAATGTGGATGGGACCTTCAAACCACAAGGACCTCGACGAGAAAGCCGAGCATTACCACTAGGCGAGCCAATGGAATTAGACAAATCAAGAGCAGGACCGGCTCTAAACCTGTCTAAGGAAGAGTACGCCAGCAGGATAAATGGGAAACTCTGCCTAAGGTGCGGAAAAGCAGGACATCGGATACGACAATGTACAAGCTGACCGGACAACGGATATCAAGGAAACAGAGCTGCTGTAAATAATCATTTCCAAAATCAAAAAAGAAGTAACATCCGCGAAATGATAGCAGAAGATTCACCGGCGGAAAACGACGAGGGTCCCCAGTAAACAGTGGTCTGGGAGACCCAAGATGTGGACCTGACAAACCCATCAAATTAGCAAACTACTACACGGCACTGCACACACAAAGAGGGGAAGAAGATGGAGATTAGGTGATGATCAAAATGAAGATATACAACGAAGAAAAAGGAACAACAATATATGCAATGCTCGACTCTGGGGCTACCGAAGACTTCATCGACAAAGAAATATGCGACAAATACGGCCTCTATACCAAACAAGCGAAGAAAGCAAGACAAGTCTACTTAGCGGATGGAAAACCCAGCACTATGGGTCCTATAACCCATATGGCGACAGTACCTATGGACATTGACAGCCATAGGGAAACGGCAACCTTCCAAGTGGCAGATCTGAAAAACCATGAGATAGTCCTAGGGATGCCATGGTTACGAAAGCATAATCTGACGATCGATTGGAACGAGAACAAGATGACCTTTACAAGCAAAACATGTGCGACACGATGTCTCAACAGTTCACCTGTGGTCTACTCAATACCGATACGGGAAGCAGAAGAAGAAACTTTGCATGCAAAGTTCGCTGAGATACGGCAAGATAAGAGAGTCCGGATGCAAAGACTGGACCAAGAGGCAAAAGTGCCTACCAAGGGTTCCAAAGGGGCAGCAGGACACGACCTATATGCCAACGAAGGAATCAAGATACCGGCCAACGGGCAAACAACTATAGTAACGGGAATAGCCATTGGACTACCAGAAGGCACCTACGGACGGATAGCACCCTGCAGTGGTCTAGCAGTCAAACATCGGCTCATGACCATGGCAGGGGTGATCGACGTCGACTATACAGGTGAAATCAAAGTGGTCCTGGCCAACTTATCCCAAGAGGACTACCAAGTCCAGAAAGGCGATCGAATTGCACAGTTGATAATCAAAAAAATGAACCAAAATGATCTGCATGAACTACATCAACTGGAAGAAACCATAAGAGGAAATAAGGGATTTGGAAGCACAGACCAAAACCAGCTCGATACAACAAAAAGAATGGAGATTAAAGAGATCACAGCACAAGCCTTTGGACGGTACTGTTGAAGAGGAGATACCACAGGAATTCTCAAATAGTCATACGAAGACGAGAAAGCAGTTCTAGCAAAAATCAATATCAGCACAGAACTAGCAATCCAGGACAAGAAATACCAAAGCAAAAAAGGATGGAAAGAATTGGTTCCAAAAGAATATCACCAATTCACAAATCTATTCCAAGAAGAGGAAGCTACGGAACTACCACCTCGAAGACCAGGAATTGATCACAAAATTCAGCTGGACAAAGATGAAAAAACGGGAAAGACAAAAGAAATTCCCTACAAGATGTTATACCCCCTAGGAGAAGCAGAGCTCGAAGAACTAAGGAAGTACATCGAGCAAAACCTAAAGCGAGGATGGATCAGAGACTCTTTCGCGTCAGGAGGATTCCCGATACTATTTGTCAAAAAGAAAGATGGAAAAATGAGACTTTGCGTGGACTACAGAGCCCTCAATTCGGTTACCAAAAAAGACCGATATCCGCTACCCTTGATTGGAGAAGCACTGGACAGACTACAGTCAGCAAAATACTTCACCAAACTCGACATCAAAGATGTATACCATAACATACGCATCAAGGCAGGAGACGAATGGAAGACTACATTCGCCTCAAGATACGGAATGTTGGAATACTTGGTTATGCCCTTCGGGCTAACCAACGCACCGGCTTCATTCCAGCGATGGATCAACAAAGTACTTAATAAGTACCTCGACATATGTTGCAGCGTATACTTGGACGATGTACTCATATACTCGGAAAACATACCGCAACACCAAACAGATATCAGCAATATCATGGCCACAATACAAGGATTAGGAATGAAGATCAAACCAACAAAATGCGAATTCCATAAGGAAGAAACAGAATACCTTGGATTTATCATCAATCGAAATGGGGTCAAGGTTGACCCTGTTAAAACAGCAGCCATATGGGATTGGGCCAAACCAAACAACAAGACAGATCAATGCTTTATGGGATTCTGCAACTTTTATTGAAGGTTCATAGAGGGATTTAGCAGGCTTGCAAAGCCACTCTATAATCTAACCAAGAGAGACAAAAAGTGGGAATGGGGAGAAACCGAACAAAAAGCATATGATGCAATATGAATGCATCTAACATCGGCACCCATACTGGTTCATTTCAACCCAGACAGAAGGACGATGATTGAAACGGATGCTTCAAAATATGTATGCTCTGGCATACTATCACAACAATGCGACGATGGAAAATGGAGGCCAGTGTCCTATCGATCCATGACAATGACCCCCGCAGAGTGCAACTACGATGTTGCAAACAAAGAACTATTAGCAATAGTTCAAGCATTAAAAGAATGGAGAAGATACATTTCGAACCGCGACGATCCAGTCGGAGTTCTAACCGACAACAAGAACCTGGTGCCGTTCATGACTACCAAAGAACTGAACGATCACCAGATAAGATGGATGGAACACCTCAGCAAATACAACTTCAAAATCGAATACCAACCAGGTAAAGAAAGTGGAAAGCCAGACGCTCTCACAAGGATTGCAAGCGACAAAACACAAACGAAAGAAGACGAAAGAATCAAACAAAAAACACGAACACTATTACCAAAAACCTACTTCGAGGCAATGGAGGTTATCTAATTCACAACAATGGAGGAAAGAGGAATAGAGAACGCAAACGAGAAAGACAAAATAATTCAGACAATAAGAGAAGCCTTGGAGGAAGGAAAAAAAGAGATGAAAGGAATTGCTCTGGGTTTATACCAATGGAAGGACGGAAATATGTGGTACGATGGAAAACAATGGATCCTGGAAGAAGAAGAGATAAGGACAAACATTATACGACAACGCCACGATATCCGAATGGCAGGACACGGAGGAACGGCTAGAACTATGGAATTCATTACCAGGTTATTCTATTGGCCAGGACTGCGTGAAGATGTCAAACGATATGTCAAAAACTGCGACATATGCCAGAGAACGAAAACGGCTAAACACGCACCATATGGATTACTAAAATCAAATGAAATTCCCGAACAACCATGGGAAACAATTACTATGGATTTCATTACGGACCTACCAACATCGGAAAATTGCGATAGCATCCTGGTCATGGTGGATCGTCTGGCCAAAATGAGCCATTTCATTCCGGTTAGAAAAGATATCAACACGAGGGATTTTATACAAACCTTTCTCTGAGAGGTCTTTCGACTTCATGGACTACCTAAAAATATCATCACCGATCGAGGAACACTATTCACATCGGGACTATGGAAAAAAGTAAGCGGAGAAATGGGAATACAAAACAGAATGAGCACAGCATTCCACCCACAAACGGAGGGACAAACGGAACAAGCAAATGCAATACTGGAACAATATTTAAGGGCTTACGTCAACTATCAACAAGATGATTGGTACAAGCTGTTATCAATGGCCGAATTCGCATAAAACAATGGAAAATAAGAAACGATCGGCATAACACCATTCTTCTCCAATTACGGACAACATCTACAAAGTCAGACCACATATCATACCATTAATGATGTGATACCGGAGAAAGCGGATATGGGAAAACTACACCAAACCTTACAATACGAGATGAGTCAAGCACAACAACGGCAAAAAGAACAATACGATAAGCACCAAAGACAAGATCCGAACATACAACCAGGAGATATGGTATGGCTAATACCACGCAATATCCATATGACACAACCATCAAAGAAACTGGACTACAAGAAAATCGGACCCTTTCGGATATTGGAAAAAGTGGGCAGTCAAGCTTATAAAGTCGACCTTTCCCCCTCAATGCGAATACACAATACATTCCACATCTCACTCCTCGAATTACACAACAACAATAAGTTTCCTTCACAAACACATATTCCTCCCCCTCTGATCGAACTCGATGGAGAACCGGAATACGAGCTCGACGAAATAGTCGATTCCCGCTTCTTCCACGGTCACCTCCAATACCGAGCCAAGTGGACAGGATATTCTCCTGCATACGATAAAACTTGGTACTTCACACACAACTTCGAAAACATACAAAATGCCACCTCAACCTTCCACCAGCGATACCCAGGCAAGCCTGGCCCAGGTGACGATCACGTTCAACCAAGACAAAGGCGAGGGAAAGGCTCCTGCACCATTGCAGCAACACCAGGGCTGGGGTGATAGCCCACGCCAAACTACACCCACCAGCCCCGAATACTCATTCATAGGACCAACCGAGGAAGAACTCAAGGAAAGAGAAAGACAAGCACAGCATAATGCCATGTCATGGACGGTATGCTACGATGACGGTTGCCAAACACACTTTGGCGACAAAGAAGGCTTGGGATGGTTCCTGAGGGAATATCGAAAGTGTGGCCCACGCCCGGACCACGTCCTGAAGCATTGGCAACAATGCTTCAGAAATGGGTGCAGGATACACAGGACACAGAAAATATCTGCGGGATTCTACCCGCAGAAGGATGAAAGCAGAAAAGAGTTGGAAGGAGAAGATGCCAGAAAGGCATGGGCCGCGAGGACGTGGTCCAGGGAAGGAGGGGCCCAAAACTCCCCCGCAGACACGGAACCGGATGTCAGGAGCCTACACAGGCAGATCCGGGGACTACGAGAACAACTGGGCCAAGCCGTGGCCACAATTTCGGCAAACGACATAACGATCGTAGAGCTAAGACAGCTGAACGATAATCAGCAGCACACGATCGAAATGGCGAACCTGACTCTGGAATCGGTGAGGGTCAGATGGAGGACGGCAGACAAAAGGTTCCACAAGCTGAGAAGGACCATGCGCACGGCAGGACGGGAACTATTGAAACTGGGGGAAAAGGCCTGATGGGACTCAGGCTTAGGAGGAGGGGAGCTAATGTCATGAATGTGGCTTAGCAAGGAAAAGGCTTTCACGTGATGCATAGTTATGAGTCACAGGTACGTTATTGTTTCACATATATGACTCATTAGGGTCATATGATTTGTTATGTGTGGGATTCGTGATGCTTTCGCACATGGCTCAAGTATGAGTCATGGGATGTGCGCCTGACAAGTATGCCTTGCAAGTATGCCTTGCGGGTAAGCCTTGCGCATATGATTTATGTTTTGCACATGACCTCATTATGAGGTCATGGGTTTCGAGCATATGACTCAGTCGAGTCATATGCCTTGTTTATTGTTATGATTTGGTTTTACACATGTGACCACTTTAGGTCACATGACGACGGGCGGGAAGAATACTATATAAGGAGGCCGATGCAGCCGAGGAAGATAGGTTCTTCACGCTTTGTTCTAAGTACTTTTCCTACTTATTACTTTAACGAATATAAAACACCTTTACCATCTTTATCTTTATTGCAACGTTATCATTACGCTGAGAAGTGCTCGTCACGAAGACGAGTTAGAGAAAGCTTACGACAGGTGTTTCTGATAGAAGACAAAGGTCTTGTACTATCGGTAACGTAGGCAGAGGCCTAGAGCTATCGTAAGATAAACAATGAAGGAGACAGAAGAGATAAGTATCGTTCCCCATTACCAAGAACTAACTATCTAAAAGGAGATCATTATACTCCGTGACCTAGGAAGATTGAATTTACATCTACCTCTGCAGAGACAACATACAGATGAGACTGATTATTCTTTTGATAAGGGAGGCAATTGGGGCCAACTAAGTTTGACTTGAGAACTAGGCCACAACTCTAATGAACTAAAGATCAACTAATTACTATACTGAATAGCATAGTTCCTAATTAGCAAAATTGTAATTACCTCAGAGGGTGTAGTAGTTTTCAGAGTCTCCAGCTGTTTGCACCTTTCAAAGAATACCTGATATTGCGAGTTGTAACCATAGAGGTACATAGTTTGTAAAATAGATAGATGTAGTCTGTAAATACTCAGACACAGAATATCAATATCGAAGTGCCTACCAAGCTTTTAGATATCATCAAGCAATGGAGAAAAGACCTTAACAATATAATATTGTTTTTAAGATTCAATTCTACTTCACTTACTTCACATGACTCTTAGAAGTCATTAGGAGAACAAATAAGTTTGGAGCCTTCCTGGACAATCTCTGTCTACAGAAATAAATCATAGTTGGCCTAGGTGACTCTGAGTCTATACAGGTTTCCTCCAGCAAATATTATCTCTATTTGTATATGTGACAACATAGATGACTTCTGGTAGGTATTTCACATTGAATCTGTCTGGAAGCCTGTTTAAAAACTCTCCAAAATGACAATTTTTGATGCAAATTGCTCCAATCACCAAGACTTTTACTTAGTCACTTTAGCTAATATAGTTTGATGTGACAAATAATCTAGCAATAAGGTCCCAAATCCTATCCAATAGGTTACTGATAAAGTAGGATAACTTAGTATTATAGTAGAGTAACCAGTAGGTTAAAGAAAGGTAATTATAGTTCAAAGGTAGGATAACCAGATCCTGATACGCTACTGAATTGTTTAAGGTAATTGTCCTCTCTTTAAACTACCTAAGTATCCTCTTGTAGGATGTACAACTACAATACCTGATCTACAGTATCTCTATTTGGCTGACACTGGTCAACAACTATATTAATTATGATGGTTTCTTGATACTTGTGTGGGTATAATTTTTGATATTTGTAATAGTACTTTCTGTAATGTTATTACAAATTAATATGACTTTCTTGGAATATTGGTAGTAGTAAGAAGGAATTGGAGAAGAAGGGACACATTTTATTCTTAATAACAGTAGTAAAAAGATTATCTTATATTCTGTACTTCCCATACATCTGATGTTCAGGAGGGGCTACATAAGCAAAAATTGAGGCTTAATTCTAGAGCATCCTTAGCGTCTGAGGAACAAGGTACTCAGAATGCATATTGCTATCCAGTATGCTATGTCAGATCTTAAGGATGTCAGAGCACGATAGTATTGTCAAGGAACTCATAGGATGCAATGAAAATACCAAATTATATCTTCCAGGTGGTGTACTATATTCTTCAGTCATAAGCAGACATAGCACTATATCCATAGGATATAAAAAGTACCCAATGGGGCCCCTCTTTACAGCTATGGGAATATGGTCACAATTGAATTTGTATATTGAATTGTCTCCTTTAATAACAAACTAATATACATAGTAATCTGCTGCCTAAAGTAGCTGCAGTTCTTGGACACAGTCTTTATCCTCTGGGAGACTACTGGTAATAACCAGCTTTAACTCCACCAGGATTGCCAATGGGTAGATGTTCTTTATACCTTTGGAAAGCTGGTATGGAGAAGAACTAGTCTATGTAGTATGCGATGTTGCATTCAAAGGAAGTCTGAGAAATCTGATGTCAAAGTCAGCACTTTGGCAAAGTAAATGCTACCTCCAAAGCAAGCTGTAACTCTACCAATATGGCTGATGGGTAGACATTCTTTATATGGTTGAAAAGCCGGCATCGAGGGAACCTAGGCTGTTGAGTGTAGGATGTCATGTTCAAAGGCCATCTGAGGAATATGGTGTTAAAGTCAGCACTTTATCAAAGTAAATACTATATTTAAAATAAGCTGTAACTCCACCAACATTGCTGGTAGGTAGAACATTCTTTCCACAGTTGGAAAGCCAACATTCAAGGGATCCAAACTGTTCAGCATGGCACGTTGCGCTGCAAGGATCCCCATATAATCAGGTGTCAAAGTCAGCACTTTGTCCAAGTATACAGTTCCTCAAAAACAAATTGTAACTCCACCAATATTGCCAACAGGTAGATGCTCTTTACACTATTGGAATTCTGGCATCGAGGAGAGCCTGACTACTCAGTATGGAATGTTGTATCAAAAGGACAAGTGAGGTATCTGGTGTCAAAGTTAGTCTATAATTAGTTGTTATAATGCACATAGCCGTAGTGCGGATAATCTGGAGAGCCGGCATGTTGCCAGCCTGTTATTACCGTAAAGACAAAATGGCAGATCTACTGCTAGAGCCTGGAGATATATCCAGATATTTTGGTAGTGATAAGATATATGGTGAAGTTATTTATATTAGATAGAGGAAGTACTATAAAGGATAACTTCAGTGTTGACTAGATGTGATATGGCATGATGATTGAAGTAAGTAGTGCCATAAGTATTAGGATACAACTGGATGTGCATAAGATACAACGTTGCATCTGAATTTACCAGAGTCCAGTTAGGTAACACCTGAATCACTGGATGCTAGCATTAGTTACAACTTGTACTAGGATACACTAGTATGTGGATCAGATGTGATATCATATCAGAATACAGCAGAGTTCCTTGAGGTAACCTCAGATTACCCAGATGCTAGTTTTGATTACAATAAACATCTGGGCGCAGAGTATACAGAGGGTACAGAACTAATGTTACTTACGTCCTGGCATAATAGGATAGTAGCAGATGTGCATTTTGTTTTTGCAGATGCAACGACCTAAGTGCTTTCTTCTTTCTTACTTTCCCTTTGCTA
>NW_003299030.1:0-14707 GCF_000151645.1 Tuber melanosporum
ATACATCCCCTTCAAATAACACTCGGACCTCTGCTCGCTTGGCCAAAAATGCCTATTTCAAGGCTATCAAGAAGGCTAAGAAGGAGCACTGGGCATGTTTCCTTGAGAGTGCTACCCCCCAAAATGTGTGGACGGCCAAAAGGTTCGCCTTCGGAAAACCCCCAGAGTGTTTCCCATCCCTTCTACAGGCAACCTCATCTATGGAGCTGAACGATGCCCTGCTTTCCTACTTCATCCCTCCTAGGCCCCTCGTGTTCTGCCCGCCTATTCTCAGGGTCTTCAAAGACACACCCCCCCTGCTGGAGAATAAGGTAGCAGTGCCTCTCAGCAAGTCCTCGTCCTCCTTGGCCCCTGGTCCCGACCTTTTTCCATACTCTGTTTGGAAAAAGGTTAATATATACTGTCCCTCTCTGCTGGTTGAGCTACTCTCTCCGCTGGTCTTGTTTGGTTTCCACCCAGTGTGGCTCAAGATGGTGAATGGTGTGGTCCTGGACAAACCAGGCAAACCCTCCTACAACACATCCGCTTCCATCAGAATAATTATCCTCCTTGAAATGGTCTCCAAGGTCATGGAGAAGATAATCGCAAATCGCCTCTCACCCCTGGCTAGGTCGCTTGGCCTGCTCCACCCCCATTAATGCGACTCCCTTCCTGGGCTTAGCACTTTCGATGCCTGCACAACTCTGGCTCACGAAGTTCAAATGCTGCAACTGCCCCAGTTGGTTGTGTCCACTTTGTTCCTTGATATCAAGGGAGGCTTTGACAATGTCTCCCCGAACAACCTCTTCCATATGCTGTGTTCAAAGGACATACCTCCATACCTTTGCTCCTGGGTTAGGTCCTTCTTGACAGGTAGGCAATGCCGTCTCGTTTTCCAGGGATCACCCAGGGTTTTCAAACCGGTTCAGGTTGGCACTCCATAAGGCTTGCCAATATCACCTCTTCTGTTTGTCATCTATGTCTCGTCCCTCTACTTTCCGGTACCGCGTAGGTTAATCCTGTTCTATGTGGACGACTTCGTGGTGACTGTTGCCTCCAACTCCTACAGGATTAATGTCCAGCACCTCCAGCATCTAGTCAAGATATTAACTCAAAGGATTAGCCGTCTTGGGGTCTCCTTCTCTATACTCAAAACTGAACTCATGCACAGGAGGACGCCCAGACAAAGGGACCTTGCATCCACTCTCCCAATCATTATTGATGGACTGCTTTTCTGCCCCTCTGGGGTGGTCCGTTCGCTCGGCCACTGGTTTGAGCCGGCCTCTTGTTCTCTCCGGTGGGCTACCAACACCCACTTCTCGAAACGTCTTGCACTTGCCCAGAGTGCCTTCTCCATGCTTAAGAGGCTATCGGGTCCCGGTAAGGGGCTCGCCCCCTTCCTCTGCCACAGGCTAGCCTCCTCTCTCCTTGCACCCATACTCCTCTTTGGTGCAGATCTCTTCTCACCTCCCGCAACTATGACTCACCGGCTTGCTGTATTTTAGAGACAGGTCCAGCAATGGGTCACCAACTGCTTCTCCGAGACCCCTACCAGTATCCTCTCCTGCGAGTTGGCCCTTCCCCCGATACAATGCCTTATTGAACACCGTCAACGCCTGGCGGTGCTGAGGATGGTGTGTCTCCCCTCGGAAAGAAATCCGGCCACTGTACGGCTGCACTGTTCCTTCCCTACAACATCTTATTACCGCTCCCCAGAGGACCACTGCACCTTGACAGTTGGACTTACGCCAGGCTACAGGCCCCTGAATTGGAAAATCACTGAGCCATCCCCTCCTGTAAGGAGGCATCTCCCCCTTGATGCAATAGCCCACTGTGTGGCCAAGCTTGTCGGTCATCTTTTTCAGGTCTCACCAGCATCGCCTACCCTCCTCCCTGAGTCCCTGCCCCCTGCGGCCCCTGGAGATCCTCCTTTTCCAGCCCTCAAGAAAGGATACCGTCAGTTCCTCCTAAACGTATGGATCAAACAATACCCACCACCACCCCGATATGTCTACTCACCCACTCAGTCACCCCACTCCTTCATGGAGTTAGGGAAATTCATAGCGGGCAGAGTCCACCAGATAAGGTCAGGAAAGAGCTATCTGGCTGGCCACCACTCCTGGAGAGACCCGGATGCCCTCAACATGTGCCCCTACTGCGAGGAGGATCCTGAAACTTTCCACCACACCATTCTCAAATGCCCCTCGCATAACGGAGCTAGAGACACCCACCTCCCGGGAGTCGAGTGCCAGGATGAAGGGGAATCCATCTGAACATCGCCGGAACTGCTTCTCAGCCTATTCACCTACATCTCTGACACTTTGGTCGGCTTCCCCCTGGACATGCCTGCACTCAGAGATCCCTCCTCCAGGGCCTGACCTGTCGGGAGTCCCACTTCCTCACTCAACTCCTCATCCTCGGCCTAAGCCATGGAGTGAAAGTACACCTTTTTTGGTTTCCTTACCTGTAGGATTTCTTTATGTTTAGTTTGAATGTTTCCCTTTATAGATAGCGGTTTATGCGCTTTGCGATATGCGTTGTTCGCATTTATTGGAGGCACTAGTTTTGTTTCTTTTGTTTTTGTTTGTTTTGGGATTAAGGTTTTATTTACGCCATAGCCGCCGCTGCATGCAAGTTCTTGTACCTAAACTGTAACCGGTACGGGTGCTCGGTTATTGGTTTTGTTTTATGTTTTATTTTAAGTATTGCTTTGATACTTGGTTTATTTTAAGTATCGTTTGATACTTGGTTTTGTTTTATGTTTTGTTTTAAGTATCGCTTTGATACTTGGTTTGTTTTAAGTATCGTTTGATACTTGGTTTTGTTTTATCTTTTGTTTTAAGTATCGTTTTTGATACTTAAGGAGTTTTTACCAAAGAGTATCAATTGATACCTTTGATTAGTTTCGTTCATGCTAGACATGAACGAATTTGTGTATTTAAAGACCGCCTGTTTCTACGATAGAAAAGGCAGACTTCGACAGACAGTATTTCAATATACTTGGTTGAACGGTTACTTCTTTGTTCCTCAGTACACCCTCGAAGCCGCCTTTATTTCTCAGTTCTCGCCTCCTCTCTGGAAGAGCAGGCCACCTGCCAACTATCGTACCTTTTACCGATAATGTGATTAGCACCTTGCGAACACGTTACATTTTTTTAACCTCAGCAAGTGGTTAAGAACCTGTCCCCGGATTTAGGCCTGATTAACCTATCGATATTCACCAGAGCGCTAGCGGAGAGAAGCTGCAGAATCACAGCACATTCGGCTTCATCTCAAACCCAAGATAGAGTCTTTAACGATCAGGAGTGGGAAGCAAATCCCACGGCAAGACCTTACAAAAAAGAAGCAACCCCGGCGCTCTGCTAAAGAGCCGGGCGATCCTGCAAACACGGAAGATACACAACCTCCTGGAGAATTCCCTTCTACTGCAGCAAAGAAACCTTCCTTTGAACCTCCAATCGACCCCGAATCCAGCAGCGAATCAGATATGGCTAGCACAGGAGGAGGGCCTTCTGGAGGAGGAAAATCTCAGGCTAGGCCTGAAGAAGAGGAGGTTCCCGCAGCATTTGAACCCCCTAAGTTTAAACTCCACCTCCCAGCGAAATTCACAGG
Organism: Tuber melanosporum; assembly: GCF_000151645.1. NCBI lineage: Eukaryota > Fungi > Ascomycota > Pezizomycetes > Pezizales > Tuberaceae > Tuber > Tuber melanosporum. The sequence goes on from NW_003299030.1 coordinate 3,592, forward strand.
AGAAGGAAAAGACCTCAAACCTGAAGCTTTTGACCGATGGGCGACGGAACTCTCACACTTCCTTCTCTTACAAGGAAAAGATGTGGAAGACCCTACAACCGGACTTATCATTGGATCATTTTGCAAAGGAAAGGCAACCGACGCATACCACCAATGCTATAAGGACTTTGGCGGAAATGTAAGATTAAGAGGAACTACAGTTCTCGATTACCTGAAAGGACGATTCCAATCCTCTATAACCAACGACCTCCTATACAACAAATTCAACCAGCTCTAGCAGGTTAATGGAACGCATGTCAAGTGAATCACCGATGTGGCTACAGACCTGATGATGTATAAGGACCGAATGGAGAGAGGAAGTATCTCCAAATACATCCTGAAGCAACGATTCTACGACACTATGTATCCCACCCTCAGGAGAGAAGTAGAACCACTCGAGGAAGACGGTGATGATATTGCAGTAATAATTGCAAGAGCAGAACGAAAGGACGCCATTCTCCATGAAACCAAGGCCTACAAAACACAGACATCCTCTAGTAGGAATAGCCAGCCACGGCACAAAGCCTACAGCAACTCTGAAGAAGATACCCCATGGGTTTTCAAAAGAAAAACAAAATACTCCAAGAATCAAGACGGCAGAAAGGAGAGTGTTTTGAATGTGGAAAAACAGGACACATGGCAAAGAACTGTCCTACGAAGAAAGGAAAAGGAAAGGCAATTAAGCAAGAGGCATCGGCCAACAATGTTGAAAGCGATAATACCCAATCCAGTGAATATGAAGAAATCCATATCGGATATATCGATGTGGAATGCAACAGTGTCCGACCTCCGGCTACATTCAAAGCACACACCGCTCTGGAAGGTACTATCCTGATCAATGGCAAAAAGGCTCGAGTCCTATTCGACACTGGTGCAATTGGAAGAGATATGATCAGGAATGCCTTTGTCTCTGTCCATGGACTCCCAACTCGAGACCTTAACCAACCCATACCTGTCAATATGGTAGTAAAGGGATTACGATCCACAAGTCATAAAACCTGTAGTGCGACTATTCGACTTGGTTCTGCAGTCCTACCCCCCCAGGAAATGCTGGTTGGAAACTTAGCCAAATACGATGCCCTAATAGGTATGCCATTCCTGAAGCGCCACAAAGCTATAATCAGGTGTGGGGAATCAACCATCGATTTCCCAGATCAGAAGGTCAGAGTCTCATGCAAGCCAACAAGCGGAGAGTACCGTTGGGCAGTCTGTGAAGCAACTGCCCAACGACTATTGGATGAATACTCTGATATTTTTCCTGACCAAATACCCGAAGAACTACCGCCTATGAGAGAAGTGAACCACCACATTCGCCTCTGAGACCCCTCTAATCTCAAAAACCAACCCACTAATTCTATTCCTGACGCATACAAAAGTCCACTTTGTGATTGGATAAACCAACAACAAAGAAGAGGAGTCATCTACCGGGCAGAAGCCCCAGGTGCCGCTCCTATATTTGTTCAACCCAAAGCAGATGGCAAAAGAATCCGCCCCTTGGTTGACCTTAAACTACGGAACGAAAACACAGTCATCGGCAGCTCTGCTATCCCAAACCAAACCCAGATTCTTAAAGCAGTTGGACGGGCTAGATTCCGAAGTAAGATTGACCTAAGCGATGCCTACTTCCAAACAAGGTTAGATCCAGAAAGCGAACGCTACAACAGTTTCAAAACACCCTTCAGAAGTTTCATCAGCCGAGTTATGTTACAAGGTGATATGAATACGCCCGCCACTTTATGCGAATTATGGAAAACCTCCTAAGTGAATACCTCCACCATTTTGTTTGGGTCTACATTGATGATATTCCCATCTTCTCGAACACCGAAATAGAACACGCCTACCATATAGGTTTGGTTAGTACCAAACTAAGGGAAGCTAAATTCTACGCTAGCAGAAACAAATCAATCCTGTTTGCCGATAAACTCGATATACTAGGACATGTTATAGATGATGAAGGAATACATGCAGCCCCTGGAAAAATAGCCTGTTTAACGGAATGGTTGACACCCCGGAATCAAAAGGAACTCATGCGATTCCTAGGACTAGTCAACTATATTGCCCAGTTCCTACCATACCATGCCGCTGTGACAGCGCCGCTCACAGACCTTACCGGCAATGCAGAATTTATCTGGACCCACACTCATGACCAAGCCTTTACCAACATCAAGGAATTGATAAAAAACGCTAACGTTATACAACCTATCGACTACAGCAAACCAGAACCAATATAGCTGATTACTGATGCATCGGATGTTGGAGTTGGAGCATTGGTTAGACAGGGAGCCTCCCATGAAACGGCAAGACCGGCCGCATTACACAGCAGAAAGTTCACTAATTCACAGATGAACTATGGAACAACAGACAAAGAAGCCCTTGCTGTGATTGATGCTCTCGCCGCTTTCAACCACATCCTGATGGGCAATACCTTCACTATTGTTACCGACCACCAACCTCTCACTAATCTTAAAACAGAAAGAATACCTGGAAGGAGAAGAACAAGATGGATAGGCAAAATCAGCAAATACGATGCAAAAGTTATCTACACCCCTGGAAGAACGAACTATTTAGCTGATGCTCTCTCCCGCCTATATGAGAATCAAGACCTCGCAGATCCTCCTCTTGTTCATGATTGCACAAGACAAAGTGAAGACAGCCCTGACAACACCTCCTATGAACAAGAACCATCGATGGCTACCGCCAGCTCTGCCACTCCCTCCAATCCTTTCTCTTACACCATGTACAGCGCTGCCGGAACGGAACGAGGAAAGAACGTTGATGAAGAATGGCAAGATAATTGCACGCTCCGCAGCACCCCTCCTCACGAGCTTGAACAAAGCAGACTCCACTGGTCCCACTGTTATAACGACACCTGCCCTTTTCACCAGACTGAGATCAAGCTCGGCAACAGATACTAGCGACCGTACTATATGCCTGCTGACGATTCCAAAGACACCAGCTTCGACACCGTAGAAGGAGCAGAAGAGATGATCGATGAAGATGAATCGACCCAACCTCCTCATACCCTTAATCCTGTTCCAACACGATACCAAGGTCTTGAAGAACTCGAACAAGCAGCAGCCTATGTGGATGCAATATCCTATTTACACTCCACACAGTCAGCCCCGCCATCCTCTCCTCCCATAATTGATTCACGACCACTGTATGGTGGACCCTTATGAGTATACAACAATGAAACCATTGTCTCAATCATACCCTCTACTATTCCCAAATACCGTCGACAACTTTATGAAACCTTTGAGGAAGAGGAAACTCCTATCGAACCAACAAGAGGATCCCTAATCGAGCATGAACGAGATGTTAGATCAACCACAGAAGAATTAACCTCCTCTTTCCGAAGCCAAATGATAGCAGGATACCACCATGACCCGATTTACTTCAAAGCTATGGATAGCTCATGACATGGAGACCTCGCCCCCTACAACATATCCAATGGAATGGTCTACACTAGCACCCGGTATGGTGAACATTGCCTATACATCCCGAAAGGCCATATTTTCAATGGAATGACTATTAGGGAATATGTTATTACTGAAATCCACAACAAAGGACACCATAGTGCAGATCGCAACCTCCAATATGCCTCAGAATATGTTTACTGACCTGAAATGCGAAAGGACTTCAGCCATTTTGTCAAGCAATGCGAACTCTGTCAGGCAAATAAGGAGTGAACACAACTTCCTAAAGGGAAGGCTCAGACCCTCCAACTACCATGTGAAATATTGGAATCCTATGCCATCGATTTTGCAGGACCTTTCAACAAGTCGGCAGGATATGATACCATCTTGGTAGCTGTGGATCGATTCTCTGGATACACATAGCTCATACCAATGAAGGTTACCGACTCCTCCAAAGACACCTGGAATAACCTCCAACGATACCTGTTTACCCCCCACGGGTACTCCTTATCTATTGTCAGTGATGCTGATCCCCGCTTTACCGCCAGATTCTGGAAGTAAACCTTGACCTACCTCGGAATAAACCACATTATGGCTACCCCAGGACACTATGAGACTAATGGCTAAGCAGAACGGAATATCCGTGAGGTTAAGACCTGATTTAGAAACATGATCAATGAAGGACAAACCAACTGGGAACCAGCCCTTGTCAAACTCGCTGCATATATCAATGCCGGATTTTCAGATACCTTGGGGATGTCGCCATACAAGGCAATCTTTGGCTGCCAATACCCTCTCCTACCTACAACTCTATTCAAGAACTCCTTAGTCCCTGCCTCCGATGACCACTTAAACCGCCACCAAGCAATTCGGAATGACACTTTCCAAGCTGTTAAGGCTGCCCAATTCCAAAGCACCACTACTGCTCAGAAACGACGACGCAAACATGTCCCTATTCCATCAGGTGATATGCTCATGGTACAGGGAAACATGTTCATCACCAATGTTGGACGCAGCAAGAAACTGCAACCCCGATGGCGAGGACCTTTGAAGGTCTTATCCTTTGACGAAGATACAGAGAACTACATTGTCCAGATGGATGGACGCATGTACCACCGCAATACTGCAGTATTCCACGCCTCTGCTGTCAAACGATTCCACCCAAATGACGACTCTAAGTTCCCTGGAAGAACCCACTCTCGACCCGCACCTATCATCATTGAGAAGAAAGATGAATGGGAAGTTGAAGAAATCTGAGACCACCGCCTTTGGCATGGAAATGATCAGTTCTTAGTCAAATGGAAAGGATATCCAACGAGCGAAAACAGTTGGGAACCACTGGAAGGACTAGAGCACGCTATGGATATAGTGAATGGATGGTGGAAAGACAATATGCCAAATGGATCTCTTCCCCCACTCAATGATCAACTACATCACCATGTGCTGGACACCTACGATGCCAGAAACTGAGCGATGGCATGCAGAACTCGAAGCAAGAGATGGATTTTGGGCGCCATACTTTGACTCAGAATTCGAAAGCAGCGATGAGGAAAATCAAGCCATAGAGCAGGCTCTCGACAACCTGATCTAGTCACCAATCACCATCCGAATACTATAACGATGTTAAACTATGTGGAAGTCAATGTGAGGCTGCGACAACAGATTGTTGGACTGTTGTTGAACCGCGATGTTATCCAACTTGAAGACTACTTCGAAATCCTCTGGATAGACTACTGTCCTGATTGCGACCATGCTTGGGTTGATGTACAGCGCAAATCTGGTATTCGTGACTACTGTGATTTACATTTCTTTGAGTCTAAATGTTTCCTTAGGATTTCTTCCTGTCCCTGGTGTGACGCTTATGATGAACAGTTTTTAGCAGAAACTGAAGCTTTTAGTTTCTCGGACTCCGCTTTTGATGATTATTAGGTTTTGTTTGTTTTAAACAGTTGTTTTGTTTTGGGGAATGTAACCGGTACTGGTACTCGGTTATTGGTTTTGTTTTATGTTTTGTTTTAAGTATCACTTTGATACTTGGTTTATTTTAAGTATTGTTTGATACTTGGTTTTGTTTTATGTTTTGTTTTAAGTATTGCTTTGATACTTGGTTTATTTTAAGTATCGTTTGATACTTGGTTTTGTTTTATGTTTTGTTTTAAGTATCGCTTTGATACTTGGTTTGTTTTAAGTATCATTTGATACTTGGTTTTGTTTTATCTTTTGTTTTAAGTATCATTTTTGATACTTAAGGAGTTTTTATCAAAGAGTATCAATTGATACCTTTGATTAGTTTCGTTCATGCTAGACATGAACGAATTTGTGTATTTAAAGACCGCCTGTTTCTACGATAGAAAAGGCAGACTTCGACAGACAGTATTTCAATATACTTGGTTAAACAGTTACTTATTTGTTCCTCAGTACACCCTCGAAGCCTCCTTTAGTTCTCAGTTCTCGCCTCCTCTCTGGAAGAGCAGGCCACCTGCCAACTATCGTACCTTTTACCGATAATGTGATTAGCACCTTGTGAACATGTTACATAAACAATGAATACATGATTATAAAAAATAAAAATAAAAAAAAGGACCTCCAGTACAGTATACTCCGTTGCTCCTATTTTTCTCCCACATAGTTTGGCAATACCACGTTGGCTATCATGGGCCCCCCCCACTCCCCTCTTCCCCCTCGATGGTTCCTGCCTAGGGGTACGGTTAACTCTTTCATCCTCTTCCACTTTGGCCTCACTTGTCTCTTGTCTGCTTGATGGGGGAGATATTTGGGCTTGCCCAGTAGTCCTGTCTTGCTAATAGGGGCTCGCTTAGCTTTGGCACTGTCGGCTTCCTCTCTTTGCTTCCGGACGGCGCTAGCAGTGGTGGATGTCCTTCTCCCCACTTGCATGATCTCCATTGGGGAACGCCTCGGCTAGTAACTATGGGGTCTGTCTCGCCGGGAGATTTGACCATACCCTCCTAGTCAAACTGTTCAAGTTTCAGTTGTCTTCCTCACCTTACCCTTCCGCCTCTCTACCGCCGGTGGGATCCCTCCCTCTTAGTGACGCTATCTCTCAGAGAACAAGGGACTACATGAGAGAAGTGGTAATACGGCAGTTCGGTCTACAGTCAAGTTTGCACTGGGACCTTTGGCCCTGCCTCCACTTTCCACTTCGGTCGTATCGGCTTGCACCCTACTGTTCTCCCTCCTTGGCTGGTACCCTACTACCTCCTCCCTCCCCCACGTGGTGTTCCAGGGTTTCAGCCTGCTACCCGCCCGTAGTCGATCTTTAGCTGGCACCCTACTGCTGGGCAGCATCCCCTCTGCCAAACATCCACTCCTTGGGCCTGACACCATGGCCTCTGTTCTCGATTGGCAGGCCATGGTATTGCACTACCTCTCTGGCTTAGCTGGTTGGGGGCACTCAGCCTTAGGGCTCTTCGCCGGTCGCCCACTTCGGAGGCGGGTCTTTAAAAAACGGCAAATCTGGTGGTATGGTGGGCAGTTGTTGTTTTCCTTTATGGCCCTTACGGGTCTAGTAGTTTACGGGATAGAGTTTTTCCTTATGCTTTCCTGCCTAGCCTCTTTGGTTTCCTTCCTGTTGGCTATGTGTAGTTAGTTGGTGGGATGTTCCTTCGGGCATGGAATCTTCTTAGGCTTTTGGTTAGCTTCTAGGCGAGACCATTTCGCGTTTAAGTAGTGAGGCCTGCAGGCTGGGCACCTGAGTTGATCGCCCTTGGAGTGTGTATGGTTGGACCCATATCAGAGGGTCTTGGGGGTACGGGTTTTCTCTTGGTCCGGGGTGGAGGGGTTTTCTTAACACTATAGCTAGCGCTACATGCGATGTTCTTGTACCTTAAACAAGTAACTAAATGATTATAAAAAAGAAAAAAAAAAGAACCTCCAGTATACTCTACTCTATCACTCCTATTTTCCTTCCACATAGTTTGGCAACACTACATTAACTATCGTAGATGCCCCCCACTCCACTCTACTCCCTTGATGGTTCCTGCTTAGGGGCACAGTTAACTCTTCTATCTTGTCCTGCCTTTACCTTGCTGACCTCTTGTCCACTTGATGGGGGAGTTATCTGGGCTCGCCTAGTAGTTCTATCTCACTAATAAGGGCTCGGTTATTGTTGGTATGGCTGGCTTCCTTTCTCTGTTTCCAATCGATACTGGCGGTGGTAGACATATTTCTCCCCACTAGTACAATCCCCATTAGGGAATGCCTCAGCTAGATACTTTGGAGTCTGTCTTGCAGTGAGATTCGACCATATCTGCCTTGTTGCTCAGTTCAAGCTACAGTCATCTTTCCACCCTCGCTTTTCTGCCTCTCTACTGCTTGTGAGATCCCTTCCACTAAGCAACACTATCTTTCAGAGAACATGGAACTACATCAGAGACACAGTCATAGAGCTACAGTTCGGTAATGGTTGGGTTCGCACTGGGGTTTAGGCTCTTTCTCCCTTTTTCTCTTCTGTTGTATCAGCTGGTATCCTACTACTGCTGGCTGGTACCCTACTACCACTCCCTTTTGTTCTGCCCCAGACAGCCCCTTCGATCCTCTTAGATGGACAGTTGGGAGCTCTTGTTTTGCCAGTACCTTCTGCTTATGGCATGTGCTCTTTTAGTATAGTTTCTCCTACTAACGATTGTGGGCTATATGCCTAAGACATATATTTATATCATCTATTTGACATGCCTATTCATTATTTCGACTCCATAGTCATGGTCTGTCCCACTAGACAGGCTGGGAATCTGGTTGATGTAAGCGAGATGTTGACTTCTACCTTCGTATTAGGATTTCCTCGGTTTGTATTATCTTCTGTTTGGTGGGAGGTGCACTATTGGGATCGAGGATTTCCTTGCTTTGATCAATTTGTTTTTGGACTTTCTGTCTTTACTGTTTGTACATAGCCGTGCGGGAGGCCCATGGGTGAGTTTCTTTCAACTGAGTACTAGTTAGGTATTGGTGACTCTATGTGAGACCCCTCCACATTCAAGTCGTGGGATGTGGGGATCAGGTACCTGGCTATTGCTATTAGCTTTTCTAAGATAATAGTATTTCTTCTTGCTGCTTGAGAACAACGTGGGATGGAGGCGTGATTCTACATAGTGTTAACCGACATGACCCCCTGCCTTACTGTACATAAAACTGGAGAAATATATAAGATAATAAAAATAATAGAAAAAATAAAAAAAAGGACTTTCAGTATACCATGCTCCATCCACTCTATTCTCTCCTCCTCCTACATTCTACTACTACACTCAACATAGAAACTCAAAGGCCTTGTACTCTGATATTGCTACCTCGATGCCTCTAAGGGCAAGAAGAAGCAAGAAAATATGACCTCTTTAGTAGCACAAGTCGCAAAAACAGTTCCTGGCCCAGCTGGTCCCTTCACTCCATGGCCACTGCCTGCTACTGAGAAAAGGTTCTTTGCTCCTTGCACATTCCCTGCCTCTCATAATCCGGGCGGAGACATAGCAGCTTCCAACCCTGACCTTGCAGTAATAGTTCTTAAAGAGGCCAACTGCGCTGTCCCCAAATCCTTAACACTCAAGGTCAATGACTGTGGTACTGTGAGTCTCCTTGCCCTTGATCCTAATATACCAGCCACAGCGTACTCTCCATACTATGAGGCCCTTTCCTCCTGTCTTGACAAATCTTATCCTATGTGTGAAAACCACTATGTTTACTTTCACCTGGAATCTAAAAGGTGCAACTTGCTATTCTCTCTCTTCCTGTCTCTCACCTTCCTGACAACTAAGAAATCCTTCTTCCTGTGCTAAGGGAAACTATTCTCAATATCATAAAGGTTCAGATTTTCTCAGCCTGGTTCTTCATACAGGATGAGGAGATATGCCTCTTTAAAGTAAGCACCTTATACATTATTACAGTCACAGTCTCGGATATGGTGGAGATGGTGGGTAGGATGGTACTACATACATCAAAATTCCTGATCGAATGAGCTTTCTCTACAAACAGATTTCCCCAATGCAAGAACTGCTGAGGCTATGGTCACCAAGCAGCTAGATGCAAGACAGACTATCCCATCTGTCCTATATGGGCTCTCAGCTATACCAAGATGGCTCACCTGCCACAACCCAACATGCTTCAAGGAGGGTAATCTCAAGCCAGTGGTTAACTGCTGCCTCACCTCTGTCCCCTGCTGCTCCAACCTCTCCTCCATCCATTCAGCCTTTGACCAGTCCTGCCCCCAATACCCACAACCTCCCCCACTACCTCTGACCATGTCCCCTCTCCCTGGGGAAGAAGAAATAGATACATAGGACGATGGAGGAGAGGGCCCTGGCTCTAAACCGGTATAGCTCTAACGCCTTGCTCCTCCCATAGATTTGAGAGATGGACTCCTCCATAGAGATCCCCCCACACTGTCCTTTGCCACTCCCTATAAGTTCCCTAGCAAGGTCTTTCCCAGAACCCTATCATGTACCTAAGGAGCTGACCCCTTACCATTCCAGGTAGAAGACACTCCCACTCCTGTCTCAAAGCTGCTGGCAGGCTCGTCCCTATAATGTGCAAAGGCTACTCTACTCTCCCTTCTTCCCTGGTTTCTTCTACTCCTCCTCAGCGCAGTAGCTCTTTCTCCCTCATTCAACACAATTACCCAGGAAGCTGAAATGTCTTTCTTTCTCTTCTTAATGCTTTAGTTGCCTTGCCCTCCTCCTGCACTTATTGCTCTCTAAGATTCTCCCTTTTATCGCAGCAAGCTTTTACACTTTGCTGGTTTCAAATCCTCTGACCTCCCAACTACACTGGGGGTGATGCTGTGCTTGGCAGCTTTTACCTTATATTTTCTTTTTTGATGTTATTTCATTAGTCTCCGTGTTTTTTGACAACCCTACTCTAATGATAGTAGATGTCTATACTTCTTCTGGTCTTTTCAACTCCTCACAAAAGAGGTTTAGATTATGCCTATTTCAAGGTAATCAGGAAAGCCAAGAAGGAACATTGGACAAGGTTCCTGGAGGGTACAATCTCTCAAATTATGTGGGTGGCAAAAAGGTTTACTTTCCTCAAACCACTAGAACAATTCGCATCTTTACCCAATGCAATTTTTCCTATAGAACTAAATGATGCGTTACTCTTCCACATCCTCTCACCCAGACTCCCCACTTTGTGCCCGCCCATTCTTTGGGCTATTAGAGACTCCCTTCCATTGCTGGCAGAAGAAGTAGTGTAACATCTTTACAAGATACTAATCACGTTATCGGTAATAGATTCGATAGTTGGTACATAGCCTGCTCTTCCAGAGAGGAGGTAAGAGCTGAGAACTAAAGAAGGCTACAAGAGTGTACTGAGGAACAAAGAAGTAACTGTTCAACCAAGTATATTGAAATTGTAACCGGTACGGGTACTCAGTTATTAGTTTTGTTTTATGTTTTGTTTTAAGTATCGCTTTGATACTTGGTTTGTTTTAAGTATCGTTTGATACTTGGTTTTGTTTTATGTTTTGTTTTAAGTATTGTTTGATACTTGGTTTTGTTTTATGTATTGCTTTAAGTATCATTTTGATACTTGGTGTATTTTACCAAAGAGTATTGCTTGATACTTTTGATTAGTTTCGTTCATGCTAGGCATGAACAAGTTTTGTATATTTAAAGACTGCCTGATCCCACGATAGAAAAGGCAGACTTCGACTTCCA
>NW_003299030.1:15412-49589 GCF_000151645.1 Tuber melanosporum
AGAAGATGGCAAAGTAGTCTTCAGGTTAGATAACATCTCGGTTCAACAATAGTCCAATAATCTGTTGTCGCAGCCTCACCTTAAGTTCCACATAGTTTGACATCGTTATGGTATTTGGATAGAGAACAGTGATCAGATGAGATTGTCGAGAGCCTGTTCCATAGCCTGATTTTCCTCCTCACTGCTTTCAAATTCCGACTCAAAGTATGGTTCCCAAAATCCATTCCTAGCTTCGAGTTCTATCTACTCTCATTCAGTCTCTGGCATTGTTGGTGTCCAGCACATTGTGATGTAATTGATCGTTAGAGTGATGGATTTGTTTAGCATGTTGTCTTTCCACCTTTTGTTTACAATATCCATAGTGTGCTCCAGTCCCTCTAATGGTTCCCAGCTGTTTTCGCTCGTTGGATATCCTTTCCCTTAGACCAAGAACTGATCATTCGCATGCCAAAGGCGGTGGTCTCAGATTTCTTCAACTTCCCATTCATCTTTCTTATCAATGATGCTAGGTACAGGTCGAGAGTGGATTCTTCCAGGGAACTTAGAGTCGTCATTTGGGTGGAATCGCTTGACAGCAAAGGTGTTGAAAACTGCAGTATTGCGGCGGTACATGCGTCTATCCATCTGGACAGTGTAGTTTTCTGTATGCTCGTCAAAGGATAAGACCTTGAAAGGTCCTCACCATCAGGGTTGTAGTTTCTTGCTGCGCCCAACATTGGTAATAAACATGTTTCCATGCACTATGAGCATATCACCTGGTAGAATAGGAACATGCTTGCGTCGTCACTTCTGAGTAGTAGTAGTACTCCAGAATCGGGCAGCTTTAACAGCTGGGAAAGCATCATTCCGAATTGCTTGATGGCGGTTTAGGTGGCCATCGGAGGCTGGGACTGAGAAATTCTTGAATAAAATAGTAGGTAGGAGAGGGTATTAGCGGCCAAAGATTACCTTGTATGGAGACATTCCCAAGGTGTCTGAATATCCGGCATTAATATATGCAGCCAGTTCAATGAGGGCTGGTTTCCAGTTAGTCTGTCATTCATTGATCATGTTCCTAATTCCAGTCTTGACTTCGTGAATCATCCATTCTGCTTGGCCATTAGTCTTATGATATCCAGGAGCAGCAAGAATATGGTTGATTCCAAGGGAAGTCAAGGTTTGTTTCCAGAATCTGGCGGTGAAGTGGGGATCAACATCACTGACAATAGATAATGGGTATCCATGGGGGGTAAATAGGTATCGCTGGAGGTTCTTCCAGATGTCTTTGAAGGAATCAGTAACCTTCATTGGTCTGAGCCATCCATATCCAGAAAACCAATCCAAAGCTACTAAGATAGTATCATATCCAGTGGACTTGTTGAATAGTCCTACGAAATCGATGGCATAGGATTCGAATATTTTGCATAGCAGCTGGAGTGTCTGCACTTTCCCTTTAGGTAGTTGTGTTCGTTCCTTATTGTAACGATCCCTTTCTAGATAGTTAGTTCTTGGCGACAGGGAACGATACTGGTATTTCTGTCATCTTCTTTCCTTGTCTTACGATAGTACTAGGCCTCTGCCTACGTTACCAATAGTACAAGACCTTTGTCTTCTATCAGGAACGCCTATCGTAAGCTTTCTCTAACTGATCTTCGTGAAGAACATTCCTTGGCGTAATGATAATCGTTGCAATAAAGTTAAAGATTGTAAAGGTGTTTTATATTCGTTAGAATAATAAGTAGGAAAAGTACTTAGAATTCAAACTAATTTTATTTAAGCTCGTACCGCCAAGACTGGCATACGACGAGCCCCCGCCAGCACAGGGATACCGCTAACCGGTATACCACTAATCCTAAGCTAACTAAGTCTACAGTCCTGCACTTGCCATCCCCGAGTCATGCCTGCACGAGAACTAATTACAAGACCATCAAACAACCCAGCGACTGCCCCAGTCCAAGTCCGTAGCCCCTCTGGTATGAAGCCAACCAGCACTAAGTGTAGCCGAAGCCAAGCAAAAGACCAACCCAACCAGGTTCCTCGTCCAACAAAATACAAAATCACTACCACCCAGTCTGAACACCGTCCCGCAAGACCTCCTCCACAGTAGAAAACCAACAAAACCACAAATATAAACCACAGGCGACACAATGTCAGAGAGGAGGTAACCAATATGTCCACCTCTCGCATCCGCATGCCAGGCCGTCGACTCTATGAACCCACTTTACCAAGTGCCTCCGAAGAGCGTAATGGTGAGGAGGACCTGTACCCGCTCCCTGCCCCCCCCCAAAAAAACCCATAAACAAAGGAAATACATAGAGGTGGTGACAGACTAAAATGATTAGTGGGGCTTATCTCCCACCCGTGGTGCCTTGCCCCCGCCAGCCATGCCTATTGCCAAACCAAAGAAACCAAACAAACTTCCACAACACCCAGCACGCAGAACCCAAACAAGTCCAACCAGGTGGTCGCAACCCACAATCCCCACAGGTGGCCATCAGCCAACTGGTCCATCGGGGAGCCTTACAGCACTCAGCAGCTTCGCCTAACAGCCCAAGCCGGACTGGAAACACTTAATTAGACCTCGACCAACCTGACGCAGGCCCAACCGGTACTCACAGGTGCCTCTCCCCCCCCAATCAGCCCCCCCCAAGCCCCACAAATCAGACGCCACAGAGCCCATCCAGCCCCCCCAGCCCCTCAGACAGATCGACCATCCGACAGCCACAGGACAGCTTATACCCAGCCCCGCCTGGCAGCCACTGGTCTTGGCCACACGAAGAGAGCCCTAACTCTCAGCACCGTATGGCCGAGGGGGGCCCACCAGCCACAGCTGGGAGCCACAATGGAGGCAGCACCAACACCCAAAGGCACCGGCACCAGCCATGCCATCCAACCCAGCCGAACCAAAATCCAACCGAGTCGGGAAAGAGTAAGCAGAGCCAGCCAAAGCCAGCCCCACAGGTCCGGCAATGGCATGGACTGAACGATGGGTAAGAGGCACCCCCAACTGACGTGACAAGAATGGGGAGGGCGAACAAACAGAAGCAGACAAACAGAAGGTAAGCCCCAATTGCAATGGGTGAAGCTGCCAACCACAGACCACAACCGAACCACCCGGACGCACAGACAACGCGAGTGCCTGGCAGCCAATCGTCCCACACCACCTCAGGCAGCAACAATAACCACACCAGGGGGTAAGAGTTTTCAGGGTCAAAGCCATCCCCACAAATGCGAGGAGGAGATGCCTGACTGAATCAGCGTAAATGCCGCAAGGACAAAAACTCCAAGGGAACGGCAATAAACAACATCGTAGGATTCCGACCGTAGAAATGAAAAGGTAACGAAGAGGGACAGGGCGGGTACCGCCCTGCCACCTAAGGAATGATACGGCCAGTACGACGAGTGGATACTTGGGAAGGTCATCAGTCTAACCCAAAGGCGTTTTGTATCGCAAGAACTAAGGACTCCGTTAAAACCCAACAAAAGACTTGAGCTGTACCAAAGAACAACATGGGTGATCCCCCCAAACACAATGTTCAATCCCCCCAATCGAACGCAAAACCTGTGAGTAGACGATAGACAGGAAGCAATAGACATTTTACAGAAAGGGGCTCGTATGCGACCGTGATGAAGTACTCGAAGTACTAGTATCGTAAGATAACCAACCCAATGAAACGAGACTCAAACAAGTTATCCGCCACGCAACACCTAACAGACCTCAACACCAAAGACCCCAGGAACTACTGAGCGAACTCAGATATCTCCCCCAGAATCCAAGGCATCAAGGCCTATCATGAGGACGAAAGAAACGCTTGGGACGAAGTGACGGCAAGGACGAGGAAAAGTACTTAGAACAAAGCCTGAAGAATCTATCTTCCTCGGCCGCATTGACCTCCTTATATAGTATTCTTCCCGCCTTTAGTCATGTGACCTAAAGTGGTCACATGTGCAAAACCAAATCATAACCAACTAGTCATGTGACCAAAGTGATCACATGCTCAAAACCCATGACCTCATAGCGAGGTTATGTACAAAACTCATAAACCAATCATAACACAATAAACAAGTCATATGACTCGACTGAGTCATATGCGCGAAACCTATGACCTCATAATGAGGTCATGTGTGAAACATAAATCGTATGTGCAAGGATTACCCACAAGGCACCCTCACAAGGCATACTCGTCAGGCGCACTTCCCATGACTCATACTTGAGCCATGTGCGAAAGCATTACAAATCCCACACATAGCAAATTATATAACCCGAATAGGTCATATGTGCAAAACAATAACATACCTGTGACTCATAACCATGTGTCACGTGAAAACCTTTTTCATGCTAAGCCACGTTCGTGACATTAGCTCCCCTCCTCCTAAGCCTGAGTCCCATCAGGCTTTTTCTCCCAGTTTCCATAGTTCCCGTCCTGCCGAGCACATGGTCCTTCTCAGCTTGTGGAACTTTTTATCTGCTGTCCTCCACCTGACCCTTCCTGATTCTAGGGTCAGATTTGCCATCTCGATCGTGTGCCCCTGATTATCGTTCAGCTGTCTTAGCTCCGCAATCGTTTTATCGTTTGCCGAAATTGTGGCCTCAGCTTGGCTCAGTTGTTATCGGAGTCCCCATATCTGCCTGTGTAGGCTCCAGACGTCCGGTTCTGTGTCTGCTGAGGAGTTTTGGGCCACTCCCTCCCTGGACTGCGTTCTCGCGGCCCATGCCTTTCTGGCATCGTCTCCTTCCAACTCTTTCCTGCTTCCATCCTTCTGCATGTAGAATCCCGCATATATTTTCTGTACCCTGTGCATTCTGCACCCATTTCTGAAGCATTGTTGCCAATGCTTCAGAACATGGTCCAGGCGTGGGCCACACTTTCAACATTCCCTCGTGAACCATCCCGAGCCTTCTTTAATGCCAAAGTGTGTTTGGCAACCGTCATCATAGCATACCATCCATGACATGGCGTTATGCTGTGCTTGTTGTTCTCTTTCCTTAAGTTCTTCGTCGGTTGGCCCCATGAATCAGTATTCGGGGCTAGTGGATGTGGTTTGATGGGGGCTATCGCTCCAGCCTTCACGTGGTTGCAACTGGGCGGGAGCCTTTCCCTCGCCTTTGTCTTGGTTGAACCTGATCGTCACCTGGGCCGGGCCTGCCAGGGTATCGCTGGTGGAAGGATGAGATGGCATCTTGTGCGTTTTCGAAGTTGTGTGCAAAGTACCAAGTTTTATCGTATTCTGGAGAATATCCTGTCCACTTGGCTCGGTATTGGAGGTGACTGTGGAAGAAGTGGGAATCGACTATTTCGTGGAGCTCGTATTCTGGTTCTCCGTCCAGTTCAATCGGAGGGGGAGGAATAAGTGTTTGTGAAGGAAACTTATTGTTGTTGTGTAACTCAAGGAGTGAGATGTGGAATGCGATGTGTATTCACATTGACGGGGGAAGGTCGAGTTTATAAGCTCGACTGCCTACTTTTTCCAGTATCTGGAATGGTGCTATTTTCTTGTAGTCCAATTTCTTTGATTGTCACGTTCTATGGATATTGCATAGTATTAGCCATACCATATCTCATGGTTGTATGTTCGGATCTGGTCTTGGGTGCTTATCGTATTGTTCCTTCTGTCGTTGTTGTACTTGACTCATTTCGTATTGTAATATTTCGTGTAGTTTTCCCATATCGGTTTTGTCCGGTATCACATCATTAATTGTATGATATGTGGTCTGACTTTGTGGATGTTGTCCATAATTTGCGAAGAAGGGTGTCGTGCCGATTGTTTCTTGCTTTCCATTATTGTATGCAAATTCGGCCATAGATAACAGCTTGTACCAATCATCTTGTTGATAATTGACCTAGGCCCTTAAATATTGTTCGAGTATCGCATTTACCCATTCCGTTTGTCCATTCATTTGTGGGTGGAATGCTCTGCTTATTCTGTTTTGTATTCCCATTTCTCCAGTTACTTTCTTCCATAGTCCCGATGTGAATAGTGTTCCTCGATCGGTGATGATATTCTTTGGAAGGCCGTGGAGTCAAAAGACCTCTCTGAAGAATGTTTGTATAAAATCCCTCTTATTGATATCTTTTCTAACCGGAATGAAATGACTCATTTTGGTCAGACGATCCACCATGACCAGGATGCTATCTCAATTTTCCGATGTCAGTAGGTCCATGATGAAATCCATAGTAATTGTTTCCCATGGTTGTTCGGGAACTTCATTTGATTTTAGTAAACCATATGGTACGTGTTTAGCTGTTTTCGTTCTTTGGCATATGTCGCAGTTTTTGACATATCGTTTGATATCTTCACGCAGTCCTGGCCAATAGAATGACCTCGTGATGAATTCTGTGGTTTTAGCCGTTCCCCCGTGTCCTGCCATTCGGATATCATGGTGTTGTCGTATGATGTCTGTCCTTATCTCCTCTTCTTTTGGGATCCAGTGTTTTCCGTCATACTACATATTTCCGTTCTTCCATTGGCATAAACCCAGAGCAATTCCTTTCATCTCCTGTTTTCCTTCTTCCACGGGTTCTCTTATTGCCTGAATTGTTTTGTCATTTTCGTTTGCGTTCTCAATTCCTCTTTCCTCCGTTAATGTGAATTAGATAACCTCCATTGCCTCGAAGTAGGTTTTTGGTAATAGTGTTCGTATTTTTTGTTTGATTCTTTCGTCTTCTTTCGTTTGTGGTTTGTCACTTGCAATCCTCGTGAGAGCATCTGGCTTTCCGCTCTCTTTGCCTGGTCGGTATTCGATTTTGAAGTTGTATTTGCTGAGGTGTTCCATCCATCTTATCTGGCGGTCATTCAGTTCTTTCGTAGTCATGAACGGGACCATGTTCTTGTAGTCAGTTAGAACTTAGACAGGATGGTCATTGTTCAAAACGAATCTCCTCCATTCTTTTAATGCTTGAACTATCGCTAATAGTTCTTTGTTTGCAACATCGTAGTTGTACTCTGCAGGAGTCATTGTCTTGGATCGGTAAGACACTGGCCTCCATTTTCCATCATCGCATTGTTGCGATAGTATGACTGAGCATAGATATTTTGAGGCATCCGTTTCGATTATTATCCTTCGGTTTGGGTTGAAATGAACCAGTATGGGTGCCAATGTTAGATGTGTTCGTATTGCATTATATGCTTTTTGTTCAGTTTCTCCCCATTCCCATTTCTTGTCTTTCTTTGTTAGGTTATAGAGTGGTTTTGCAAGCCTGCTAAACCCCTCTCTAATCCTTCAATAAAAGTTGCAGAACTCCCATAAAGCATTGAACATCTATCTTGTTATTTAGTTTGGCCCAATCCCATATGGCTGGTGTTTTGACAGGGTTGACCTTGACCCCACTTCGATTGATGATAAATCCGAGGTATTCTGTTTCTTCCTTATGGAATTCGCATTTGGTTGGTTTGATCTTCATTCCTGATCCTTGTATTGCGGCCATGATATTGCTGATATCTTTTTGGTGTTGTTGTATATTTTCCACATATATGAGTACATCGTCCAAGTATACGATGCAATATATGTCGAGGTACTAATTAAGTACTTTGTTGATCTATCTCTGGAATGAAGCCGGTGCGTTGGTTAGCCCGAAGGGCATAACCAAGTATTCGAACATTCCGTATCTTGAGGCGAATGTAGTCTTCCATTCGTCTCCATCCTTGATGCGTATATTGTGGCATGCATTCTTGATGTCGAGTTTGGTGAAGTATTTCGCTGACTGCAGTCTGTCCAGTGCTTCTCCAATCAAGGGTAGTGGATATCGGTCTTTCTTGGTAACTGAATTGAGGGCTCTGTAGTCCACGCAGAGTCTCATTTTTCCGTCTTTCTTTTTAACGAATAGTATTGGGGATCCTCCTGACAGAAAAAAGAGTCTCTGATCCATCCTCGCTTTATGTTTTGCTCGATGTACTTCCTAAGTTCTTCGAGCTCTGCTTCTCCTAGGGGGTATAACTTCTTGTAGGGAATCTCTTTTGTTTTTCCCGTTTTTTCATCTTTGTCCAGCTAAATTTCGTGATCGATTCCTGGTCTTCAAGGTGGTAGCTCCGTAGCTTCCTCTTCTTGGAATTGATTTGTGAATTGGTGATATTCTTTTGGAACCAATTCTTTCCATCCCTTTTTGCTTTGGTATTTCTTGTCCTGGATCACCAGCTCTGTGCTGATGTTTATTTTTGCTAGGACTGCTTTTTCGTCCTTGTATGTCCATTTGAGAATTCCTCTTGTATCTCCTCTTCGATAGTACTGTCCAAAGGCATGTGCTGTGATCTCTTTGATCTCAATTCTTTTTGTTGTATCGCGCTGGTTTTGGTCTGTACTTCCAAATCCCTTGTTTCCTCTTATGGTTTCTTCTAGTTGATCTACTTCATGCAAAACTTCTTTGTTGATTTTTTCGATTATCAACTGTGCGATTCGATCGCCTTTCTGGACTTGGTAGTTCTCTTGAGCTAGGTTGGCCAGGACCACTTTGATTTCTCCTGTATAGTCGATGTCGATCACGCCTGCCATGGTCATGAGCTGATGTTTGACCGCTAGACCACTGCGGAGTGATATGCATCCATAGGTGCCTTCTGGGAGTCCAATGGCTATTCCCATTGCTATCCTTGCCTACCCGTTGGCAGGTATCTCGATTCCTTTGTTGGCATATAGGTTGTGTCCTGCTGCCCCTTTGAAACCCTTAGTAGGCACTTTTACCTCTTGGTCCACCCTTTGTATCTGGACTCTCTTATCTTGCCGCATCTCAGCAAACTTTGCATGCAAAGTTTCTTCTTCCGCTTCTAGTATCAGTGTTGAGTAGACCACAGGCGAACTGTTAAGATATCGTGTCACACATAGTTCGCTTGTAAAAGTCATCTAGTTTTCGTTCTAATCGATTGTCGGATTATGCTTTCATAACCATGGCATCCCTAGGACTATCTCATGGTTTTTTAGATCTGCCACTTGGAAGGTTGCCGTTTCCCTATGGCTGTCAATGTCCATAGGTACTGTCGCCGTATGGGTTATAGGACCCATTGCGCTTGGTTTTCCATCCGCTAAGTAGACCTGTCTTGCTTTCTTCGCTTGTTTGGTGCGGAGGCCATATTTGTCGCATATTTCTTTGTCGATGAAGTCTTCGGTGGCCCCAGAGTCGAGCATTGCATATATTGTTGTTTCTTTGTTTTCTTCGTTGTATATCTTCATTTTGATCATCACATGATCTCCATCTTCTTCTCCTCTTTGTGTGGGTAGTGCCATGCAGTAGTTCGCTAACTTGATGGGTTTTCCAGGTCTACATCTTGGGTCTCCCAGACTACCGTTTACTGGGGACCCTCATCGTTTTCCGCTGGTGAATCTTCTGCTATCATTTCGCGGATGTTGCTCCTTTTTGGATTTTGGAAACAATTATTTCCAGCAGCTCTGTTTCCTTGGTATCCCTTGTCGGGTCGGCTTGTGCATTCTCGTATCTGATGTCCTGCTTCTCTGCACCTTAGGCAGAGTTTCCCGTTCATTCTTCTGGCATATTCTTCCTTAGACAGGCTCAGAGCAGGTCCTGCTCTTGATTTGTCTAACTCCATTGGCTTGCCTGGTGGTAATGCTCAACTTTCTCTTTGAGGTGCTTGCAGTCTGAAGGTCCCATCCATATTGCTGGATGATTGGACCACCCTGTGCGCTATAGTGTTTTCCGAGTTGCTTCGAACCATGTTTAATTTGCTTTCTTTCTCGATTGCCCATCTTGCAAATCGTTCGGCTGTCGTATTGCGCAGGTCGGAAATTCCCCATACCTCTTGGAGTCTCTCGCTGTAGTTTCTCAGGAGGATGATGTAGAGAGTAGCATCATCAAACTCGGCCTCGTATTCCAATAGTCGGCATTCGTTCCAGTATGCCGAGAATGTTTGTTTGTCTTGTTGGCATTTTTCTAGCTTTCGTCTTGCTGTTTCTTTGGCGTTAGAATCTCCGAATTGTTTGAAGAGTGTCGCCTTGAACTCTTCGTATGTGACCCATTCCCTCTGCTTCCTTCCATCTTGGAAAGGCATGATCCATTGTCCCGCGAGTTCTCTGAGCAGAGATTCCACATATGGAATCTTGATCTTATCATGTTGATCGCCATATCCCTTAACAGCAAAATATCCTTCGCATTGTGCTAAGAATATTTGTAGCTTATCTTCAGCTCCTTCGTATATGTCAGGCTCCTTTGCTTTCGGTCTTGGATATTTCCTTGCCCTGTATTTCGTATGGCTGCGAGAAATGCCGGAAACTGATTTTCAGTCATTCCAAGTATGCTGGTTCCTGGGGCTGGAGTGGCTGGGGCCAGTGCCCCAGGTACTACGGATCCCGACATTTTCTAGGGTCGTGGAGTTCCTGCAGGAGAGCTATCCACCGGTGATCCTTTCTCTGGGGTTACTGGGCTTGCTGCTCTTGAGTGTTCTGCTGTGACATGATCTAAGGCGTCGCTGAATCCTCCTAGGTTAAGGTTTTGATCATCGATGTCGATATCTCCTTCCCTGTCTGGATTGAAGGATGCCGTCTTGTACCGTTTGGCGTTGCACTTAGGTGACACTTTGTAATGTAACGATCCATTTCTAGAGAGTTAGTTCTTGGCGACGGGGAACGATACTTGTATTTCTGTCTTCTTCTTTCCTTGCCTTACGATAGCTCTAGGCCTCTGCCTACGTTACCAATAGTACAAGACCTGTGTCTTCTATCGGGAACGCCTATCGTAAGCTTTCTCTAACTCGTCTTCGTGAAGAACCTTCCTTGGCATAATGATAATCATTGCAATAAAGATAAAGATCGTAAAGGTGTTTTATATTCGTTAAAATAATAAGTAGGAAAAGTACTTAGAACAAAGCGTGAAGAACCTATCTTCCTCGGCCGCATCGACCATCTTATATAGTATTCTTCCCGCCTTTAGTCATGTGACCTAAAGTGGTCACATGTGCAAAACCAAATCATAACAAACTAGTCATCTGACCAAAGTGATCACATGCTCAAAACCCATGACCTCATAGTGAGGTCATGTACAAAACTCATAAACCAATCATAATACAATAAACAAGTCATATGACTGGACTGAGTCATACGCGCGAAACCCATGACCTCATAATGAGGTCATGTGCGAAACATAAATCGTATGCACAAGGCTTACCTACAAGGTACCCTCGCAAGGCATACTCGTCAGGCGCACGTCCCATGACTCATACTTGAGCCATGTACGAAAGCATCACAAATCCCACACATAACAAATTATATAACCCGAATAGGTCATATGTGCAAAACAATAACATACCTGTGACTCATAGCCATGTGTCACGTGAAAACCTTTTTCATGCTAAGCCACGTTCGTGACACTTATTTGACAGGCAGAGTTCACATTGTTTAACTCAATTGCGGAAGTGCTTTCGCATTTCAGGCCAGTATATACATTTTGAGGTATATTGGAGATTGCGGTCCACACTGTGGTATCCTTTATTGTGGATTTCGGTAACAACATATTCCCTAATAGTTATTCTATTGAACATATAGCCTTTCAGGATGTATAGGCAATGTTCACCATAATAGGTGCTGGTATAGACCATTCCATTAGATATGTTGTAAGGGGCGAGATCTCCACATCTGGAGTTATCCATAGCTTTTAAGTAGATCGGGTCATAGCAATATCCTGCTATCATTTGGCTCTGGAAAGAGGAGATTAATTCTTCTGTAGTTGATCTAACATCTTATTCATCCTCAATGAGAGATCCTCTTGTCAGTTCGATAGTGGCTTCCTCTTCTTTAAAGGTTTCATAGAGCTGTCAGCGATGCTCCAGAATCGTAGGAGGCATGACTGAAACGATGGTTTCATTATTGTATCCTCGTAAGGGGCAACCATATAGTGGTCATGAATTGATTATGGGTGGAGAGGATGGCGGTGCTGACTGCAGAGGATGTAGGTAAGATATTACATCCACATAGGCTGCTGCCTGTTCGAGTTCTTCAAGACCTTGGTATCGTCTTAGGGCAGGATTAAGGGTAAGGAGAGGTTGGATCGATCCATCATTATCTTCATCCATCACCTCTTCTGCTCCTTCTGCAGTGTCGAAACTGGTGTTTTTGGAATCATCAGCAGACATAGAGTACAGTTACTGGTATCTGTTGCTGAATTTAATTTCAGTCTGGTGAAAAGGACAGGTATCAAGGTAACAGTGGGACCAGTAGAGTCTGCTTTATTCAAGCTCGTGAGAAGGTGTGCTGCGGAGGGTGCAATCATCTTTCCACTTGTCATCAATGTCTTTTCCTCATTCTGTTCCAGCAGCTCTGTATATTGTGTAAGAGAAAGGGTTGGAGGGAGAGGCAGTACAGGCAGTAGCCATCAATAGTTCTTGTTCATAGAAGGTGTCATTAGGGCTATCTTTACTTTGTCTTGTATGGTCATAAACAATCAGAGGGTCTGTGAGTGCTTGGTTCTCATATAGGTGGGAGAGTGCATCAGATAAATAGTTTGTTCTTCTAGGGGTATAGATGATTTTCACATTATATTTGCTAATTTTTCATATCCATTGTGTTCTTCTCCTTCCAGGAACCTTTTGCATCTTAAGGATAGTGAGAGGGTGGTGGTCAGTCACAATAGTGAAGTTATTGCCCATCAGGATGTGGTTCAAAGTGGTAAGAGTGTCAATCACTGCAAGGGCTTCCTTGTCAGTAGTTCCATAGTTCATCTGTAAATTAGTAAATTTCCTGATGTATAATGCTGCTGGTCGTGCCATTTCATGAGAGGCTCCTTGTCTAACTCATGCTCCAACTCCAACATCCAATGCATCAGTAATCAGCCATATCAGGTCTGGTTTACTGTAGTCGATAGGCCATATAACATTTGCATTCTTAATCAATTCCTTGATATTGCTAAAGGCTTGGTCATGAGTGTGGGTCCAGATAAATTCTGCATTGCTGGTAAGGTCTGTGAGCGGTGCTGTCACAGTGGTGTGGTGTGGTAGGAACTGGGAGATATAGTTGACTAGTCCTAAGAATCGCATGAGTTCCTTTTGATTTCAAGGTGTTGTCCATTCTGTTAAGCAGGATATTTTTCTGGAGGCTGCATATATTTTCTCATCATCTATCACATGTCCTAGGATATCGAGCTTATTGGAAAACAGGATTGATTTGTTTCTGCTAGTGTAGAACTTAGCCTTCCCTTAGTCTGGTACAAACAAAACCTATGTAGTAGGCATGTTCTATTTCGGAGTTTGAGAAGATGAGGATATCATCAATGTAAATCTATACAAAATGGTAGAGGTATTCGCTTAGGAGGTTTTCCATAATTTTCATGAATGTGGTGGGCACATTCATATCACCTTGTAACATAACTCAGGTAATGAAACTTCCAAAGTGTATTTTAAAACTGTTATAGCATTCGCTCTCTGGATCTAACCTTGTCTAAAAGTAGGTATCGCTTAGGTCAATCTTACTTCGGAATCTAGCCTATCCATCTGCATTCAGGATTTGGGTTTGATTTGGGATAGCGAAGCTGTCTATAACTGTATTTTCATTCCTTAGTTTGAGGTCAACCAGGAGGTAAATTCTTTCGCCATCTGCTTTGAGTTGGACAAACATAGGTGCGGCACCTGGTGCTTCTACTTTGTAGATGACTCCTCTTCTTTGTTGCTGGTTTATCGAATCACAAAGTGGGTTCTTATATGCATCAAGGATGGAGTAGAAGGGTTAGTTCTTAAGATTAGAGGGGTCTCAAAGGTGGATGTGGTGGTTCACTTCCCTCATAGATGGTAGTTCTTTGGGAATCTGATCAGGAAAAATATCAGAGTACTTATCTAATAGGCGTTGGGCAGTTGCTTTACAGACTGCGGCTCAGTACTCTCCACTTGTTGGCTTGCATGAGAATCTGACCTTCTGATCTGGGAAATCGATGGTTCATTCCCCACATCTGATTATAGCTTTGTGGTAGTTCAAGAATGGCATCCTAATTAATGCATCGTATTTGGCTAGGCTTCCAACTAGCATTTTCTGGAGGGGTAGAGCGGTATAACCAAGCTGAATAATTGCGCTACAAGTTTTATGGCTTGTGGATCGTGATCCTTTTACTGCCATATTGAGTTGTATGGGTTGGTTAAGGTCTCGAGTAGGGAGTCTATGCACAGAGACAAAGGCATTGCTGATCATGACTCTTCCAATGGTACCAGTGTGGAATAAGACGCAAGCCTTCTTGCTATTGATCAGAATGGTACCTTCCAGGGTAGTGTCTGTTTTAAATGAAGCAGAAGGTCAGACACTGTTGCACTCCACATCGATATATCCGATATGGATCTCTTCATATTTGCTGGATTGGGTATTATCACAATCACACTCAATATTGTTCACCGATTCCTCTTGCTTTATTACCTTTTCTTTTCCTTTTTTCATAGGGCAGTTCTTTGCCATGTGTCCTGTTTTTCCACATTCAAAGCATTCTCATTTTTGTCATCTCAATTCTTGGGAGGATTTTGTTTTCTTCTTGAAAACCTGTAGGGTATCTTCTTCAGAGTTATTGGAGGGCTTGTATCGTGGTTGTGTATTACTGATATAAGGTGTCTGTGTCTCGTATGCCTTAGTTTCATGGAGGATGGTGTCCTTCCATTCTGCTCTTGTGATTATAACTGGCATATCATCGTCGTCTACCTCGAGTGGTTCTACCCCTCACAGGAGCATAGGATGTATGGCATTATAGAATCGTTGCTTCCGAATATAGCTGGAGATGCTTCCTTTCTTTATTCGGTCCTTATACATCATCAGATCCGTGATTACATCTGTGATTCTCTTAATATGCATTCTATTGACTTGCTGGAGCTGTATAACAATCCCTCTACAGATAGTTAGTTCTTGGCGATGGGGAACGATACTTCTCTTCTTCTTCTGTTTCTTTCCTTAGTCTTACGATAGCACTAGGCCTCTGCCTACATTATCGATAGTACAAGACCTTTGTCTTCTATCGAGAACACCGGTTGTAAGCTTTCTCTAACTCTTCTTTGTGAAGAGCTTTCCTTCTCGCGGAACAATAATATTGCAATAAAGATAAAGATCGTAAAGGTGTTTTATATTCGTTAAAGAAATAAGTAGGAAAAGTACTTAGAATTCAATCTAATTTTGTTTAAACTCGGACCGCCAACACTGGCATACAACAAGCCCCAGGGCCGGGCCCCCAGGTTGTCGCATCCTGGATACCACTAACTATGAACAAACTAAACCACCAACTCCGTACCTCAAACATGCCTGCACCATGCTCCAACACGAATACTAAATATAAAGCTATCAATTGTAAAGAAAGGTCCTCCTCAGTCCAGCCTACCCGCCAGCCATGTTACTCGTACAAAATACAAAATATCCACTACCGCCACATGAATGTGACCTCGCAAAAACCTCCTCCACAATAGAAACCCCCCTGAGTGCCCCCAGTCAGTGATCCCAGGACACCCTGCCGACCACCCCGGCACCCGTTCCCCTTTCCAAACAAAGCTAACACCCAATACCTAAGCATGTAAACCCAAATGAAAGCCGACTTACAGGGTGAGAGCTCCCTAGCCAAGTGGGTACGAGCCGTCATACAGAATCAAGAGGGCACAATACCGGTAGCATAGACCAAAAACCTGAATGGAAGTAGCCAGGACGATATAGTCCCCAACCCGTTGGCACTTGACCGAACATGTCCAGGTATTCAACTCTTCCTCTAACTCCACAGCTCTCTCCCATGCGGCAAGCCCACCGCGGACTCTGTAGTAGCCAGTTTGTGACAGCAAACTGGCCACGGCTATGACTCTTCCAAGTCTGGGACAAGTGGCACAGGTGAGGTCTGATCTTGTTTGACCCAGCGCTTCTTGTTTTTATTCCTCTTCCCACCCACAGGTACAGGTCTAGTAATAGGAGTGAATGGGCCACCCTCATTACCAGCTACCACCACAGAAGGGACGCCACTAGAGGCATTACCCTAACCAGTGACGGGCTCAGCCAGAGGACTCAGGCACCTTCTCCCAAAGTAGGTGATACCACTGCAGCTGGTGTCACCACACCAGGATCCACCCCATCTATACCAGGAGCAAGTGCCTCAATCAGCCTTGACAAATCAGGAACCGATCCACCCATGCTACCTCCTACAACTGCAGCTGCAGGAGGTGCTGGGATAACCAGCAGCGCAACATTCCCCCGAGGGAGCTTCTCTGCTGGACTCTGAGAATTCTGAGGGTCTGGCCCACCCCCTCCAACTGAGACTACCGTTGTAACCAAAGAGACTGAGGGGACAGGCGAAGAGGGGATAACTGTAGGAGCTTCAGCCGCCAACATCATGAGATAACTGCAATTGATACCATGTTTATTCTCGAGGGCAGCCTACAAGGCAGATATCTCTTTCCCAGCATGATGAAATCGCCCAGACAGGACAGAGATGTGATACAGAAGGAGAGAGACTTCAGCCTCTAGGGTGAAGTTCTTCTCGATGGCACGAGACAAAACCACCAATGAATGCAGAGCAGATATAGCAGAGGGGGCAGAGGCTCGCTTAACCATTGCGACTGTGAGGAGGCAATGTAATAAACAACCAAATAGATAAGTAAAAGGAAGAAAGGACATCTAGCAAATGTAGGAGGAGGTATAATAACAAAGTCCCCAAAAGGTGTTCAAAGTTAAAGACTTGAACCCTATCATGAGATAGAAATCAAAGGCTCTGATTGGATCGAGACCAAACCTTTACGTCTGATATGTGGTGAAAGAAGGAGGAAACGTACGTAGAACAATGCATGAAGAACTTATCCTCCTCGGCCGCATTGGCGTCCTGATATAGTGTTCTTCCCACCCATAGTCATTTGACCTAAAGTGGTCACATGTGCAAAACCAAATCATAACAAACTAATCATGTGAGCAAAGTCGTCCTGCACTTAAAACCCATGACCTCATAGCAAGGTCATGTGTGAAAACTTATAAACCAATCATAACACAATAAACAAGTCATATGACTCAACTGAGTCACACATGTGAAACCCATAACCTCATAACGAGGTCATGTGTGAAACATAAATCGTATGCGCAAGGCATACCCACAAGACACACTCACAAGGCACACTTGCCAGGTGCATGTCCTATGACTCATAATCGAGTCATGTGCGAAACATAATAAATCATGACATAATAAGTCATATGAGCCAAATGAGTCATATGTATGAAACAATAACATACCTATGACTCATAATCATGAGTCATGTGAAAACATTTTCCGTGCCAAGCTACATTCATAATATTAGCTCCTTTCCCTAAGTTTCAATAGTTCCCATCCCGCCGAACGTATGGACCTTCGAAGCCTGTTGTACTTATTGTCCACTTGCCGTCATCTTATCCTCACCGTTTCCAAGGTAAGGTTCGCCATCTCGATAGAGTGCCATTGACTGTCGTTTAGATGTCTTAACTCTGTGATCACTTTTTTCGTTTGTCGAGATTGTGGCCTCAGCCTGGCCAAGTTGTTCCTGGAGTCCTCTGCTTTGCCTATGCAGGCTTTTGGTATCTGGTTCCGTTTCCGTTGATGAATTTTGGGCTCCCAGCTCCCTGGGCCTCATCCTCGCAGCCCTGGCCCTCTGCCATATCGTGATGTCCTTTCTGTCCAAGTCCTTCTTCATTCTATTCTTCTGTGGGTAGTATCCCACAGTGATTTTCTTCATCCTGTGCATTTTGCATGTGTTGTTGAAGCACTGTTTCCAGTGCTTTAGGACATGGTCCGGGCGTGGACCATACTTTTTATATTCTCTCGGGAACCACCCCGAGCCTTCCTTATCTACATAGCATGTAGGACATCTATCATCATAGCATACCATCCATGATATGGCATTATGCTGTGCTTATTTTTCCCTTTCCTTAAGTTCTTCATTAGTTGGCCCAATGAATGAGTATTCATGACTGGTTGGTGTGCTTTGGTGGAGGCTATCACCCCTGCCCTTGTGTGGTTACAATGGCGTAAGAGGCTTTCCCTCACCTTTGTCTTGGTTGACTGTGATCAATACCTGGGCCAGGCATGCCTAGATATTGCTGGTAGAAGGTTGAGAGGGTATCTTGTACCTGTTCGAAGTTGTATGCGAAGTACCAAGTTTTATCGTCTTCTGGTGAATAATCAGTCCATTTGGCTTGGTATTGTAGATTTATGTAGGCAAAACAAGAATCGACTATCTCGTTGAGTTTGTATTCTGGTTCTCCATTGAGTTCAATAGGAGGAGGAATAATTGTTTGTGAGGGAAACTTATTGTCATTGTGTAATTCAAGAAGTGAGATGTGGAATGTGTTTTGTATTCTCATTGAGGGAGGAAGGTCAAGTTTATAAGCTCAGTTGCCCACTCTTTTCAGTATCTTGAATGGCCCGATTTTCTTGTAGTCCAATTTCTTTAATGGTCACGTCATATGGATATTATGTGGTATTAACCATACCATATCTTCCAGTTGTATGTTTTGATCCGGTCTTCTGTGTATATCGTATTGTTCTTTTTGCAATTATCGTACTTGACTCATTTTGTATTGTCATGTCTCGTGTAGTTTTTCCATGTCTGTTTTATCCGGTATTATACAGTTAATCGTATGATATGTGGCCTGACTTTCTGGATGTTGTCTGTAATTCGTGAAGAATGGTATCGTGCTAATTGTTTCTTGTTTACCATTGCTGTATGCGAATTCGGCCATTGACAATAGTTTGTACCAATCATTTTGTTGGTAATTGATGTAGGCCCATAAATATTGTTCGAGTATTGCGTTTACCTGTTCTGTTTCTCCATCCGTTTGTGGGTGAAATGCCGTGCTCAACCAGTTTTGTATCCCCATTCCTCCGGTTACTTTCTTCCACAGTCCTGATGTGAATAATGTTTCTCGGTCAGTAATAATATTCTTTGGGAGGCCGTGAAGTTGGAAGACTTCTCAGAAGAATGTTGATATAAAATCCCTCCTGTACATACCTTTTCTAAGCGGAATAAAATGACTCCATTTGGTCAGACGATCCACCACGACTAGGATGCTATAACAGTTTTCCGATAACGGTAGGTTCGTGATGAAATCCATAGTAATTGTTTTCCATGGTCGTTTGGGAACTTCGTTCAATTTCAGTAATCCGTATAGTGCGTGTTTAGCCGTTTTCATTCTTTGACATATGTTCCAATTCTTGACATATCTTTTAGTATCTTCTTGTAGTCCTGGCCAATAGAATGACCTTGCGATGAATTCTGCAGTATTCACCGGTCCTCAATATCCTGCCGTTTGGACATCATGGTGTTGTCGTATGATGTCTGTTCTTATTTTTTTCTTCTTCAAGAATCTCTTGCTTTCTATCGTACCACATGTTTCCATCCTCTCATTAGCATAAACCCAGAGCAATTGCTTTCATTTCCTTTTCTCCTTTCTCCAATACTTCTCTTATCACCTGAATTATCTTGTCTCCTTCGTTTGCCTTCTCAATTTCTTTTTCTTCTATTGATGTGAATTAGATAACCTCCATTTCCTCGAAGTAGGTCTTTGGTAATAGTGTTCGTATTTTTTGTTTGATTCTTTCGTCTTCTTTTGTTTGTGGTTTGTCACTGGCAATCCTTGTGAGAGCATCTGGCTTTCCACTCTCTTTGCCTGGTCAGTATTCGATTAAGTGGTATTTGCTCAAGTGTTCCATCCATCCTATCTGGCGGTCATTCAATTTCTTCGTAGTTATGAATGGGACCAGATTCTTGTGGTCAGTTTGAACTCGGACTGGATGGTCGTTGTTCAGAATGTATCTTCTTCATTCATTCAGTGCTTGAACTATTGCCAATAGTTATTTGTTTACAATATTGTAGTTACATTCTGCAGGGGTCATTGTCTTGGATCGGTAAGACACTTGCCTCCATTTTCTGTCTTCAGATTGTTGCGATAATATGCCTAAACATACATATTTCGAGGCTTCCGTTTTAATCATTGTTCTTTGGTTTGGGTCGAAGTGTACCAGTATTAGTGCTGATGTCAGATGTATCCGGATAGCATTGTATGCTTTCTGTTCTGTTTCTCCCCATTCCCATTTCTTGTCTTTCTTGGTTAGATTATAGAGTGGTTTTGCAAGCCTGCTAAACCCCTCTATGAACCTTCGATAAAATTTGCAGAATCCCATAAAGTATGGAACATCCGTTTTGTTGTTTGGTTTGGCCCAATCACATATTACTATTGTTGTGACTGGGTTGACCTCGACTCTGCTCCAATTGATGATAAATCTGAGGTATTCCGTTTCTTCTTTATGGAATTTGCATTTCGTTTGTTTGATCTTCATTCCTGATCATTGTATTGCAGCCATGATATTGCTGACATCCTTCTGGTATTGTTACATGTTTTCCGAGTAGATGAGTACATCATCTAAATATATGATGCAACATATGTCGAGGTACTTATTGAGTACCTTGTTGATCCATTATTGGAATGAAGCCGGTGTATTGGTTAGCCCAAAAGGCATAACCAAATATTCAAACATTCCATATCTTGAGGCGAATGTTGTCTTCCATTCATCTCCTGCTTTGATGCATATATTGTAGTATGCGTCCTTGATGTCGAGCTTGGTAAAGTATTTTACTGACTGTAGTCTATCCAGTGCTTCTCCAATTAAAGGTAGTAGATATTGATCTTTCTTGGTAACTGAATTGAGGGCTCTGTAGTCTATACAGAGTCTGATTTTTGCATCTTTCTTTATGACGAATAGTATTCGAGATCTTCCTGATACGAAGGAGTCTCTAATCCCTCCTCGTTTTAGGTTTTGCTCGATATACTTTCTAAGTTCTTTCAGCTCTGCTTCTCCTAGTGGGTATAACTTCTTGTTGGAAATTTCTTTTGGTTTTCCCGTTTTCTCATCTTTGTCCAGCTGAATCTCATAGTCGATTCCTGGTCTTCAGAGTGGTAGTCCTGTAGCTTCCTCTTCTTGGAATAGATTCGTGAATTGATGATATTCTTTTGGAATCAATTCTTTCCATCATTTTTTGCTTTGTTATTTCTTGTCTTGGATTGCTAGTTCTGTGCTGATATGGATTTTCACTTGGATCGCTTTTTCATCTTTGTATGTCCATTTGAGAATTCCTGTCGTATCTCCTCTTCGATAGTACCATCTAAAGGGTTACGCTATGATCTCCTTGATCTCAATTCTTTTTGTTATATCAGGCTAGTTTTAGTCTGTGCTTCCAAATCCCTTGCCTCCCCTTGTAGTCTCTTCCAGTTGATCTACTTTGTGCAGATCCTCTTTGTTGATTTTTTTGATGATCAACTGTGCAATTCGATTACCTTTCTGGACATCGTAGTCCTCTTGAGCCAGATTGGCCAAGACCACTTTGATTTTACCTGTATAGTCAGCGTCGATCACCCCCGCCATGGTCATGAGTCAATGTTTAACTGCTAGACCACTGCGGGGTGCTATCTGTCCATAGGTACCTTTTGGTAGTCCGATGGCTATTCCTGTTACTATCGTTGCCTGCCTGTTGGCTGCTATTTTGGTTTCTTTGTTGGTATACAGGTCATGTCCTGCTGCCCCTTTAGAACCTTTGGTAGGCACTTTTGCCCCTTGGTCTAGCTTTTATATCTGGACTGTCTTATCTTGTCGCATCTCGGCAAACTTTGCATGCAAAGATTCTGCTTCCACTTCTCATATCGGTGTCGAGTAGACTGCCGGTGAACTGTGGAGATATAATGTCGCACACAATTCACTGGTGAAGGTCATCTTGTTCTCGTTCCATTCTATTGTCAGGTTCTGTTTTCATAACCATAGCATCTTTATGACTATCTCATGGTTCTTGAGATCTGCTACCTGAAAGGTTGCCGTTTTCCTCTGGCTGTCCATATCTATAGATACTGTCGCCGTATGGATTGTCGAATCCATTGCGCTTGGCTTTCCCTCTGCTAGGTAGACTTGTCTTGCTTTCTTCGCTTTTTTGAGATGGAGTCCATATTTGTTACAACTTTCTTTGTCGATAAAATCTTCAGTCACTCCCAGGTCGAGCATTGCATATATCATTGTTTCTTTGTGCTTTTCCTTGTGTATCTTCATCTTAATTATCACATGATCTCTACCTCCTTCTCCCCTTTGCATATGGAGTACTGTGTAGTAGTTTGTTAACTTGATAGGTTTTCCAGGACAAAATCTTGGGTTTCCCAGACCACCATTTACTGGAGACCATCCTCTTTTTCTGCCAATACATCCTCGGTCATCATCTCGTGGATGTTGCTCTTCTTCTGGAATTGGAAACAGTTGTTTCCAGCTGCCTTAGTTCCTTGATATCCATTGTCTGGTCGGCTTCGGCATTCCCTTATCTAATATCCTGCCTTCCCACATCTCAGGTAGAGTTTTCCATTCATCCTCCTAGAATATGCTTCTTTGGATAGGTTCAAGGCTAGTCCTGATCTTGTTTTGCCCAATTCTATTGGTCCGTCTTGTGGTAACGTTCTACTCTCGCTTCGCATTATTTGTGGTCAGAAGGTTCCATCCACCTTTCTGGATGATTGGGCCACCCTGAGTGCTCTAGTATTTTCTGAGTTGTTTCGAACCATGTTTAGTTTGCTTTCCTTATCGATCGTCCCTCTTTTAAATCGTTCTGCTATTGTGTAGCCCGAGTTGGACATTCCCCATACTTCCCAGAGTCTCTCACTACAGTTTCTTAGAAGGATGATATAGAGAGTAGCATTATCAAACTCTGCCTTGTATTCCAATAGTCGGCATTCGTTCCAATATGGCACAAAGGTCTATTTTCCTAGTCAGAGTTTCTCCAGCCTTCATCTTACTGTCTCCTTAGTATTGGGATCTCCGAATTGTTCAAAGAGTGTCGCCTTGAATTCCTCGTACATGACGAATTCCCTCTGCTTCCTTCCATCTTGGAAGGGCATGATCCATTGTCCTCCGAGTCCTCTGAGTAGAGATTCCACATAGGAAATCTTGATCTCACCGTGGTGTTTTCCATATTCCTTGACAGCAAAATACTCTTTGCATTGTACCAGGAATATTCGTAGCTCATCCGCAGCTCCTTTTACTTGTAAGGTTCTTTTGCTTTCGGTTATTAGATATTTCCTTGTCCTGTGTTTCATGTTGCTGCCAGAAATGCCTGAAACTGATTTTCAGTCATTCTAAGTATACTAGTGCCTGATGCTGGAGCGGCCAGGGCTAGTAGCACAGGTACTGCAGATCCCAACATTCTCTCGGGTCGTGGGGTTTCCACAGGAGAGCTATCGACTGGTGATCCTTTCTCTGGGGTTACTAGGCTTGCTGTAATTGAGGGCTCTACTGAAACATGATATAGGGTGTCGCTAAATCCTCCTAAGTTTAGATTTTAATCGATGATGTC
Source organism: Tuber melanosporum (assembly GCF_000151645.1). Lineage (NCBI taxonomy): Eukaryota > Fungi > Ascomycota > Pezizomycetes > Pezizales > Tuberaceae > Tuber > Tuber melanosporum. The sequence continues at coordinate 38,663 of NW_003299030.1, forward strand.
AATATCCTCTTCCCAATCTGGGTTGAAGGATGCTGTCTTGTATCATTTGGCGTCATACTAGGTGATGCTTTGTAATGTAACAATCTATCCTCAGATAGTTAGTTCTTGGCAATGGGGAACGATACTTCTCTTCTTCTTCTGTTTCTTTCCTTAGTCTTACGATAGTACTAGGCCTCTGCCTACGTTCCCGATAGTACAAGACCTTTGTCTTCTTTCTGGAATGCCTATTGTAAGCTTTTTCTAGCTCTTCTTTATGAAGAGCTTTCCTTGGTGTAATGATAACGTTGCAATAAAGATAAAGATCCTAAAGGTGTTTTATATTCGTTAAAGTAATAAGTAGGAAAGGTACTTAGAATGCAATCTAATTTTCTTTAAACTTGTACAGCCAACACTGGCATACGATGATCTCCAGGGCCGGGCCCCCAGGTTGTCACATTCAGGATATCACTAACTACGGACTAACTAAACCTCCAACCCCGTACTTTAAACATGCACGTGCCATGCCCTAACACGAATACTAAATACAAAGCCATTAACAGCAAAGAAAAATCCTCCACAGCCCAGCCTACCCAGCAGCCATATTACCCATACAAAATACAAAAGTTCGAATACCGCCACCTGAATGTGACTCCATAAAAACCTCCTCTGCAGTAGAAACCCACCTGAACGTCCCCACTCAATGATCCTGGGACACCCTGCCAACCACCCTGGCACCCATCTATATTCCAAAATAAAAGAAATACCCAATACCCAAGCGCTTAAACCCGAGGGAAAGCCAACTTACACGACGAGGGCTCCCTAGCCAAGGGGGTATGAACTGTCATAGAGAATCAGGGGGGCACCACACCGGCAGCGCAACCTAAAGACCTCCACAGAAGCAGCCAGGACGATAAAGTCCCCAAGCCATTGGCACTTAACCGAACATGCCCAGGTATTCAACTCTTCCTCCAACTCCTCAGCTCCCTCCGCATATGGCGAACCCGCCACAGACTCTGTAGTAGGTGGTTCGCATTAGCAAACCGCTGACTGTGATGACGCTTCCGAGTTGGGGACAAGTGGCCCAGGTGAGGTCTGATCTTTTTTGACCTGGCACTTCTTGTTTTTCTTCCTCTTCCCACTCTCAGGTGCAAGTCTAGTAACAGTAGTGGATGGGCCACCCTCATCACCACCTACCACTACAGGAGAGATGCTACCAGAGGCGTTACCCTGACCAGCCACAGGCGCAGCCACAGAGGACTCAGGCACCTTCCCCCCCAAAGAAGGTGATACCACCATAGCTAATGTCACCACACCAGGATCCACCCTACCCACACCAGGAGCAAGCACCTCAACCAGACCCGACAAATCAGGAACTCGTCTACCCTTACCACCACCCATAACCGCAGATGCAGGAGGGGCTGGAATGACTGGCAGCACAATATTCCCCACAGGGAGCTCCTCTGCTGGACCCTGAGAACTCTGAGGGTCTAGCCCACACTCCCCAACCGAGACCACCGTAGTAACTAAAGTGGCTGAGGGGCCAGGCGAAGAGCAGATAACCATAGGAGCTTCAGCCGCCAACATCTTAAGATAACAGCGATTAACAGCATGTTCATTCTCGAGAGCAGCCAACAAGTCAGATATCTCTTTCCCAGCACGATGAAATCGCCAAGACAGGATGGAGATGTGATGCTGAAGGCGAGAGACTTCAGCCTCTAGGGCGATGTTCTTCTCATTGGCACAAGACAAAACCACTAACGAATGTAGAGCAGAAGTGATGGAGGGGTCAGAGACTCCTGTAGCCATTGCAACCATGAGAAGGTGACTGTACTGAATAACTGAAAAGATGAGTAAAAGGAAGAAAGGACTTCCAGCAAACATAGGAGGAGGTATAACGACGAAGTCCTCAAAAGGTGTTCGAAGTTAAAGACTTGAAGCCTCTCATGAGATAGAAATCAAGGGCTCTGATTAGATCGAGACCAAACCTTCACATCTAACATAGGGTGAAAGAAGGAGGAAAAGTAGTTAGAATTCAATCCAATGTTATTTAAACTCATACCATCAACACTGGCATATGACTAGCCCCAGCCAGCACTGGGATACGGCTAACCAGTATACCACTAATCCTAAGCTAACTGAGTCTACAGTCCCGTACCTACCATCTCTGAGTCATGCCCGCATGGAAACTAATTACAAGACCATCAAACAACCAAGCACCCGCCCTGGTCCAAGTCTGTAGCCCCACCGGTATGAAGCCAACTGGTACTAACCATAGCCGAAACCGAGCAAAAGTCAGATGCAACCAGGTTCCTCATCCAACAAACATAAAATCACTACCACCTGGTCTAAAACCGTCCCGCTAAATCTCCACCACAGTAGAAAACCAACAAACACAAACTAAACTTACAGGCGATACAATGGCAGGGAGGAGGCAACTAACATGTCAACCTCTCGCACCGACATACCGGGCCGTCGATCCTATGAACACACTTTCCCGGTTGCCTCCGAAGAGCGTACCGGTAAGGAGGACCTGTACCCACTACCTGTCCTCCAAACATAACAACACAAACATAAGAAATACATAGAGGTGGTAATAGACCGAAACAGTCAGTGGGGCCTATCCCCCTCCCATGGTACTATGCCCCATCCTGCCAAACTCATAGCCAAACCAAAGAAACTAAACAAGCCCCATGAAGCCTTGTGTGCAAAACCCAAACAGGTCCCGCCAGGTGGTCACAACCCACTATCCGCACAGGTAGCCATTAGCCAGCCGGGCAGTCGGGGAGCTTTACAGTACTCAGCAGCTTCACCCAACAGCCTAAGCTGGACTGGAAACACTTAATTAGACCTCGCCCAACCTGATGCATGCCCGACTGATGCTCGCAGGTGCCTCTTCCCCTCCAATCTGCCCCCTCCATGCTCCACACACTAGATGCCAAAAAGCCCATCCAGCCCCCCAGCCCCTCAGACAGATCAGCCATCTGATAGCTACAGGACAGCCCATATCTTGCCCCATCAGGCAGCCACTGGTCTTGGCCATACCAACAGTGTCTCAACCCCCAGCATCTTGCAGCTGAGGGGGACCCACTAGCCTCAGCTGGGAGCCATATAGGAGGCAGCACCAATACTCAATAGCACTGGCACCAGCCACGCCATCCAACCCAGCCGAACTAAAGTCCAACCAAGCCAGGAAAGAGTAGGCAGAGGCAGCTGAAGCTAGCCCCCCAGGTCCAGCAATAAGCATAGACTGAACAACTGGCAAGAGGCACCCCCAACTGACGCAACAAGAGGGGAGAGGGCGAACAAACAGAAGTAGACAAACACAAGGTAGGCCCTACTTGCAATGGGTGAAGCCGCCAACTACAATCTGTAACCAAAACCACTCCAATGCATGGATAACGTGAATGGCTGGCAACTAATTGTCCCACACCGCCCCAGGTAGCAACAATAACCACACCAGTGGGCAAGAGTTTTCAGGGTCAAAGCCATCCCCACCGAGGCAGGGAGGAGACACCTGAATGAACCACTGTAAATGCCACAAGGACAAAACTTTTAAGAGAACGGTAATAAACAACATCGTAGAATTCCGACCGTAGAAACATAACGTAACCAGGAGGGGCTGGGCAGGTACTGCCCCGCGACCTGAGGAATGATGCGGCCGGTACAATAAGTTGAATATGGAAAGGTCATCAGTCTAACCCAAGGGCGTTTTGTATCACAAGAACTAAGGACTCTGTTAAAACCCAACATCATGAGCTGGCCCAAAGAACAAGATGGGTGATTCCCCCAAACACCATATTCTATCGCCTCTAATAGAGCTCAAATCCTGCTGGTAACCGATAGACAGGAAGCCAAAGACATTTTACCAAAAGGGGCTCGTAAGCAACCGGGATGAAGTGCTCGAAGTGACTGCATCGTGAGAAACCATCAAGCAACAAAACTCGAAGCAAACAAGTAATCTGTCATGCAATGCTAGCACACCTCAATACCAAGAACCCCAGAAACTACTGAGCGAACTCAGATATCTCCTCCAGAATCCAAGGTATCACAGTCCACCATGGGTGCAAAAAGAAACGCTCAGGCCAAAGCAACAGCAAGGACGAGGAAAAGTTCTTAGAACAAAGCATGAAGAACCTATTCTCCTCAGCAGCATCTGCCTCCTTATGTAGTGTTCTTCCTACCCATAATCATGTGACCCAAAGTGGTCACATATGCGAAACCAAATCATAACAAACTAATCATGTAACTAAAGGGGTCCGGCGCTCAAAACCCATGACCTCATAGCAAGGTCATATGTGAAAACTCATAAACCAATCATATCACAATAAACAAGTCCTATGACTCGACTGAGTCATATGCATAAAACCCATGACCTCATAATAAGATCATGTGTGAAACATAAATCATATGTGCAAGGCATACCCGCAAGGCACACTTGCAAGGCACACTTGCCAGGCACATATCCTATAACTCATAATCAAGTCATGTGCAAAACATAATAAATCATAACATAATAAGTCATATGACCCAAATGAGTCATATGCATGAAACAATAATATACCTATGACTCATAATCATGAGTCATGTGAAACGATTTTCCATGCCAAGACAAATTTGTGATAAGCTGATTGAATTTGTTGTATAGGAGGTCGTTGGTAATAGAGGATTGGAATCGGCCTTTCGGGTAATCAAAAACAGTGAATCCTCTTAATCTTACATTTCCGCCGTATTCCTTATAGCATTGGTAGTATGTGTCGCTTGCCTTTCCTTCACAGAATGATCCAATAAATAGTCCAGTTATAGGGTTTTCCATATCTTTCCTTTGCAGGAGAAGGGAGTGTGTGAGTTCAGTGGCCCATCATTCAAAGGCTTCCGGTTTGAGGTCCTTTGCTTCTCCGGTAAACTTTGCTGGCAGGTAGAGTTTGAACTTAGAGGATTCAACTGCTCCGAGTACTTCCTCTTCTTTAGGCTGAGCCCAAAACCTTCCTCCTCCCGAAGGCCCTCCTCCTGTACTAGCCATATCTGATTCGCTACTGGATTTGGGGCCAATTGGAGGTTCAATGGATGGTTTCTTTGCTGAAGTCGAAGGGAATTCTCCTGAAGGTTGTGTGTCTTCCATATTTGCAGGTTCTTCTAGCTCCTTAGCAGAGTGCCGAGATTGTTTCTTTTTTATAAGGTCTTGCCATGAGATTTGCTTCTCACTCCTGGTCGTCAATGACTCTATGTTAGTTTTGAGATGAAGCCAAATGTTCCGTTATTCTGCCGCTTCTCTCCGCTAGCATTCTGAGGTGTATGTCGATAGGTTGATCAGGCCTAAATCCGGGGACAAGTTCTTAACCACTTGCTGAGGTTGAAAAAATGTAACGTGTTCGCAAGATACTATCATGTTATTGGTAATAGATATGATAGTTGACAAGTGTCCTGCTCTTCTAGAGAAGAGGCGAGAGCTGAGAACTAAAGGAGGCTTCGAGGATGTACTGAGGAACAAAAAAGTAACTATTCAACCAAGTATATTGAAATACTGTCTGTCAAAGTCTGCCTTTTCCATTATAGAATCAGACAGTCTTTAAATACACAAATCTTGTTCATGTCTAGCATGAACAAAGTTAATCAAAGGTATCAAGTGATACTCTTTGGTAAAATAAACCAAGTATCAAAATGATACTTAAAACAAAACATAAAACAAAACCAAGTATTAAACGATACTTAAAACAAACCAAGTATCAAAGTGATACTTAAAACAAAACAGAAAATAAAACCAAGTATCAAACGATACTTAAAACAAACCAATAACTGTGTACCCGTACTGGTTACAAGTAGCCACTGCTCTCAGAAAATCTTCCCCCTCCTCGGCCCCTGGACCTGAACTCATATCTGATGTGGTATGGAAGAGTACCAACATGACTTGCCCCTCTCTCCTGGTAACACACCTCTCTCCCCTGGTCTTGTTTGGTTTCCATCTGGCATTGCTCAAGATAGCAAACAAGGTAGTTCTAGATAAGCCTAGAAAGCTCTTGTATGACACTCCAGCCTCCTTCTACATAATTGTCCTCTTGGAAACAGTTCCCAAGGTTTTGGAATCAATAATGGCAAATCATCTCTCCTCCCTAGCAAGGCCCTTAGAACTGCTCAACCCCCACCAATGCAGCTTCCTTCCAGGTCTTAGTACCTTTGCTGCATATGCTACTATGACCCATGAGGTCCAAACTCTCTAATCCCCGCAACTCATGGCCTCTACTCTGTTTCTCAACATTAAGGGGGGATTCAACAATGTTTCCCCTAATGATCTTTTCCATATATTACGCTCTAGATGCGTTACCCCCTCTCCTGATTCCTGGACCAGATTCTTCCCAGCAGGCCAGTAATGCCGACTCATCTTCCAGGGCATATCCAGAGTTTTCAAACCCATTCAGAGTAGTACCCCGTAAAGCTCACCCATCTCACCACTCCTGTTTGTCATCTACACCTCCTCCCTTCACTTCCCAGTACTATATCAGTTGATCCTCTCATATGTAGATGACTTCATAGTAACCATGGCCTCTAACCCCTATAGAACAAACATCTAGCACCTCCAGCATCTAGTAAAGATGTTTACTCAGAGGAGAAAAATGCTAGACATCTCTTTCCGTATGTCTAAAACAAAGCTCTTAACTATTGGCGAACCCCCTCGACAGAAGGGTCTTATACCTAGTCTTTCAATAATTATTGATAGCCTACTCTTTCACCCCCTAGTATAATCCACTAGCTCAGCTACTAGTCCGAACCTGCATCCTACTCTCTCCGTTAGGTAACCAACACCCACTTTCCAAAATGCCTGGTGCTATCCCAGGGTGTGTTCTCTTTGCATGAAAGACTGTTAGGCCATGGGAAAGGGCTCACTCCCTTTCTTTGCCACAGACTGGCCTTCTTTCTTCTGGCTCTTATCCTACTCTATGGAGTCAACCTCTTCTCCCCCTCTGTCTCACTGACATACTGTCTGGCTGTCTTCTGAAGCCAAGTCCAGAGGTGGGTGACAAACTGCTTTACGGAGACCCCCACCAGCATCCTCACTTGTGTGTCAGCTTTTCCCCCAATCTAATACCTTATTGAGCAACAATACTCCCTTGTGGTACTTAGGATAGTCTGCCTCCCAGCTGAGAGAAACCCAGCCATGTCACATCTTCACTCTTCCATTCCTTCTACCCCTTTCTTCCACTTCTCAGAGGACCACTACCTCCTGATGATAGGACTCACTCTGAGCTACAGACTGTTGAACTGGAAAATACCAAAAACCAGCTCCGCCTGTTAGATGATACCATCTACTAGATCACATTGCCCACAGGGTAGTCAAACCTGTGGGCTCACTCCTCCATGTTCTCCCAGCATCAGTGGCCCTCCTTCTCCTGCCACCACCCCATGCAGCCCCAGGCGACCCCATATTCCTTGCCGTCAAGAAAGGCTGTTTCTAGCTTCTCTGAAATACCTAGGCCAAGCAATACCCGCCTCCTCTCCACTGTACATACTCTCCTAGACTTACACCCCACCACTTTATGGGCCTCAGCAAGTTCATTGTGGGCTGCATTTATCAAATGAGGTCAGGAAAAGGTTACCTGGCTGGTCACCACTCCCGGGGTGATCCGGATGCCTCAGATGTCTGTCCCTATTGTGAATCAGAGCTCGAAACCTTCTACTATGCCATCTTCACTTGCTCTTCCTACCAACAAACCAGTAACCTCTACCTCTCTGGAGTTGAAAGCCTATGAGACGAAGAGCCCCTCTAGTTATCACCAGCTCTCTTAGGTAGACTGTCCACCTACATCTCTGCAGCCTCAACCAATTTCCCCCAGAGATGCCTGCGTTTAGGGATCCCATCTCCCCACTCTAGCCCACGTGTTATCCCCTCCCTCAGCCCACCTGATCACCCTTCATCCAAGTACCGACGGAGGATGACTTCTCTTGTTTGGTTTCCTTTATAATAGGTTTTTTTTTATATTTAGTTTGAGTTTTTCCCTTTATATTTAGCAGTTTGCGCTTTACTATATGAGTTGTTCGCACTATTAGGAGATACTAGGTTTGTTTCTTTTGCTTTTTTAGGTTTTGAGATTAAGCTTTTATTTACACCATAGATAAGGCTGCATGCAAGTTCTTATACCTTAACAATGAATATATAATGATGATAACAAAAGAATAAAAAGGACCACCAGTATACCACGCTTCATCACTCCTATTTTCCTCCTACATAGTTTGATAACACCATGGTCAACTATCGTGGGCCATCCACCCTCCCCTCTGCCCCTTCAATAGTTCCTGTCCTGGGGTACAGTTTCTCTTAAGCAACCTCTCCTGCCTCCGCCTGGCTTGTCTTCATATTCACTTGGTGGAGAAATTATCCAGGCCTTACCCAGTAGTCCTGTCTTGCTTGAAGGTCTTGCTTAACTTTGTCATGGTCAGCTTACTCCCTTCATTTCCAGTCTGTACTGGCAGTAGTGGACATCTTTCTCCCCGCTTATACAATCCCCGTTGGGGAATACCTCTGTTAGTAACTTCCAGCTCTGTCTCACACTGAGATTTAACCATACCCTCCTAGTTGCTCACTTCAAGTTTTAGTTGCCTTTCTTCCTGTACCCCTGCGAATTGCTATGGTAGGTGGTATCTCTTCTTCTAAGTGAGACTATCTCTCCCAAACCAAGAAACTACATGGGAGACACGGTAAAACAGTAATGGTTCAGTTTCTATAGTCGAACTTGCTCTGGGGCGTTTAGCCCTCCCTCCACCTCCCACTTCTATTGTCAGCTCACATCCTACTGCCTCCTCTCCTTTTGACTAGTACCCTACTATCTGGTCCTTCTGCTTTGTGGTGTTTCAGGGCTCTGGCCTGCTACCTGCCCATGGTAGATCTTTGGCTGATATCCTACTGCTGGGTAGCATCCCACCTAACAAACATCTACCTCTTGGGCTTGGCACCAACACACCTGTTCTTGATTGGAGAGTCATAGTATTGCACTACATCTATATCTTAGTAGGTTGGAGGCGTCTAGCCATAGAGCTCGTTGCCAGCTACCCAACTCGGGAGTGGTTCTTTATAAACAGCAATCCAGCTATTCAATCAGCAGTAGTTACTTTCTTTTGTCACCTTTTGGGTCCCTTAGTTTATAAGTAGAGCTTTTCCTTATGCTTTTGAGCCAAGCTTGTTTGGCTTTCTTTCTCTTGACTAATTGTAGTTAGTAGCAAAGGGTTTTTTCAGGCAAAGAATCATCTTAGGCATATGGTTAACTTCGAGGCGAGACCCCTTCGTATTCAAGTCGTAAAGTCTACGGACTGGGTACCAGAGTTGATTGCCTTTGGAGTATGTACAGTTAGACCCATACTAGAAAGTCTTGGGAGTACAAGTTTTCACTTGATCAGGGGTAGAGGGGTTTTCTGATCGCTATAACTCATACTAGATGTAATATTCTTGTACCTTTACACAAGGAGTTAAATAATAACAAGAAAAAAAGAAAAAAAGAGAATCTCTAGTACACTTCGTATTCAAGTCGTGAGGCCTGCAGGCTGGGTATCTGAGTTGATCACTCTTGAAGTATATGCTGTTAGGCCCAGACCAAAAGGTCCTGGGGGTATGGGCTTACTCTTTGTTCCGAGTGGAGAGGTTTTCTTAATGCTATCATTCACACTGCATGCGATGTTCTTGTACCTTTAACAAGAAATTAAATGATTATAAAAACAAAAGAAAAAGAAAAAAACCTCCAGTACCACACGCTTTGTTGCTCCAATTTCTTTCCCAAATAGTTTAACAACACCACGTCAACTATCATGGACTCCCCCTATACCCCTCTGCCTCCTCAATAGTTTCTGCCTGGAAGCATAGTTAACTCTTCCAGCCTCTCCTGCTTTTGCCTCGCTGGTCTCTTGTCCACTTGATGGGAGAGTTATCTGCACTTGCCCAGTAGTCCAGTCTTACTAATTGGGGCTTATTTAGCATTGGCATGGTCAGCTTCCTCTCTTCAATTCTGGTCGGCATTGGCAGTGGTAGATGTCCTTCTTCCCACTTGCATAATTTCAGTTGAGGAATGTCCTAGCTAGAAACTTTGGGGTCTGTCTTACAGTGAGATTCAACTATATTCTCCTAGTTACTCAGTTCAAGCTATGGTGGCCCTCCTCTCCCCACCCATCTGCCTCCCTACTGCCGATGAGATCCCTTCCATTATGTGATGCTATTTCTCGCAGAAAAAGAGCCTACATGAGAGACGCTATGATATAGCAATGGTTTGGTAACAGTTGGATTTACACTGGAACCTCTGCCCTTTCCTCTCTTTTTCTCTTTAATCACATTGACTTGTATCCTACTACTATTTAGCTGGTACCCTACTATCACTCCCTCTTTTGCTGTCTCAAGTAGCCCCATCGGCCCTCTCAGACAGATGGCTTGGGGCTCAAGTTTCACCAATACCTCTTGTTTACAGTGAGTGCTGTTTTCTTTTGATTTCTCCAGCTCACGATCATGGGCTATATGCTCAAGACATATCTTTTTATTACCTATATGATGTACCTATTCATTATTTCGACTTCACAGGTGTGGTCTGTCCTACAGATCAGGTGGGGAATCTGCTTATTGTAGGTGACAGGTTGGCTTCGGCCTTCGGTTTAGGATTTTCTTAGTTTGGTTTTTCTTCTGCTTGGTGGGGAGTGTTTTATCAGCATGTAGGATTTCGTTACTTTGACGAATTGGTTTTTGGGCTTTCTTTCTTTACTGTTTGTAGGTAGCCATGTGGGAGACTAGCAGGAAAGTTTTTTAAACCGAGGACTAGTTGGGTATCAGTGGCTCTTAGTGAGACCCTTCCGTATTCAAGTTGTAGGATCAGAGGAGCGGGCACCTAGCTACTGGTGTTAGCCTTTCTAGGGTTACAGTTTTTCTGCCAACGGGCTTGCTTCCTTGGGAGAACCTTATATCAATGTCTGTCACTAACACTAG
>NW_003299030.1:49617-61291 GCF_000151645.1 Tuber melanosporum
GGAGATGCACGTCTCCGTAGCCTTGGCTGGTAAGAGCCGGGGACTTTAAATTACGTAGATCCGGAGAAATAAAAAGATATAGCATATAAAAATGTGAAGGTCTCGTACAAATGCGTTACACAATCACTTAAGTTCGTTCCTGATACTACAAGTGAAATCAATACTTTATACATACCTTTTACAATGCTATGTGAGAAAGAGAACTCGTTTACAAGAGGTATTACGAGTACAATACAATCGTCATTATTACAAGTGATAACCATGATCAGAACTCTCTGAGCTATTGAAGTACTAAGAGAACAGAAGAGGTAAGCTGTTTTACCTGTTGAAGAACTAAATAAGAAAGAGTAGAATTATTACAATAAACCACTTGTTGTTGGTTAGTATCTCTTCAGTGGAATCTGCAATATGGATGAGACTCTAGTACTATTTAAGTTTTTAGAAGGACAAACTTATGCAGATATGGGTAGTCATACTGTGCAAGTAGGCTTCGTTACAGGGCCCTGTTTCTCTGGAGTGGTGACAACATAACCTCAGATAATCTCATTAACTGGGAAAAGAAATCAGCCAAATTGGACCAAAACTGATAGAGCTAGAGCTATTCGAAGTTGTTCAACTTCAAAGAGCTATATCTCACTCAGTTTTGGTATATTTTGGATGGTTTTTTTTAATTTGAAGTTAATAACCTAGTCTTAGCACCCCGTTCATTGGAAATGAGGCCCAGTAATGAATGCTAGTACAGGTACGCAGTACTAAGGGTTACTGAGATTGTAACAAATGTGGTCGTTCATAAAGGTGAACCGGTGGGTCACAATAAGGGACAACACTTGGTCCTCTAGTGATCATAATCACAGTCTCATAGGTAGCACAATCTTTTATAATAAAATAAATTTTCTTTATCTTTCTCTAAGCAACCCATCTCAGGGCTTTATGCTTACCTATAAGAGGGAGGCTATGTTACTTAGAATAGTATCTCAGGAGCTAACTACTCAGAATTCCTGACCTGCTATTTATGCATATCATATCCAATATTAAGCTTAATGTGACTCATACATCCATATCACCATATCCTATGACTTACAAGTATGAGTCATATAAAATCCATCAATTGACTCCTGTGAATCATCTACTCTGTCTGCCACCTATACAAAATTTGCAGGACTCATACCTGTAATATGTTCGCTAGGTGCTAATCATGTTTCTGGGCAGGGTACGATAGTAGACAGGTAGCCTGCTCTTCTAGAGAGAAGGTGAGAGCTGTAAACTAATGGAGAATTTAAAGATGTACTGGGAAAACCTAAACGAAGTAACCATTCAACCAAGTATATTAAAATAGTGTCTGCCAAAATCTGCCTTTTCTATCATGGAATCAAGTAATCTTTAAATACACAAAACTGTTCATATCTAGCATGAATGGAATCAATTAAAAGTATCAAGTGATACACTTTGGCAAAACAACTTAAGTATCAAAACAATACTTAAAACAAAACATAAAACAAAATCCTTAACCAAGTACGCATACCAGTTACAATACCTCCTCCCCGCATGATATATCCAAAACATATGAAATCAAATCCTACCTTGTCAGTCTGCCTTATTACAGCTCAGTCTATGACAAGGATAAGCGCTAGGGTGCTATTATACTATGTGTATTTGCAGATGGAGTAATTGTTGGAATACATGTTCCCTCAGTCTTTTTTTCTTTGTACACTATTCTCTTTTAGATTTGCCTAATCTTTATAGAGAATCATACTACTGCATTTACTATGTTGGGTAAGTCATGGGGTAGGAGAGAAATCATGGTAACGAAGAATACTGTAATGGTGTACGTATATCAGAAGTCAAGTTTAAAGCGCATTTAGTTTCTATGGGTAGTGACAGATTTCCCCCCGTCGGCTGGGAACTAAGGAATATACTTCGTGCAATTTCAACAGGTTATGAGCTCGGATTGACCCTCTTCAAGCTGAAATCCTTTACCAGTTTTATAACCAAACCTCCTGCTGAAAAGACATCACAATGACTCAAAGATCCTACTGAAAATACCTATCCAGATAAACAGTTCCACTGCCCTCTACGTACTGAGTGAAACTATTCAACTTGGGAATGTAGTATTAAAATGCGCCTTATTGTCGAGAATTGCTGGGAGCTGGCAATCAGTAAAGAGGAGACCTCCAATTCCCCTGTTTTAGCTGATAGTACCTTACGAGCTATGGAGTCAGCTCATGCTGTTGTACTAAAGGAGTTGAAAGCGGACGCAAATGACTTCACAAAATGAGCTGGAAAAGCTGCATCCATAATCAATTCTACACTGTTCTCAGGAGTTGAGTTCTATGTTAAAGATAATATAAATCCCATTGACATGTGGACAATTCTGAGGAGCAAGCTTACCTTAGTTGAAAATTAGGGCTTGCAGCCTACCCTCAAGCAAGACTTCTATAAGATGAGCTATGATGAGAAGGAGTCTATTATGATGCATCTAAATTGCATACCAGGCTTTTAGCAACAGCTTCATGGAACAAATAATGAGATTTCAAACGATAAGCTAGTTAACCAAATTATGACTTCCCTCCCTACCACCTGGGAATAAACAATTATCATGCTGGATGATAAATACAATCTCACTCTTGATCACCTAGAGTAAGTCCTCTGCAGTCATTAGGCCAAACAGGCAGACATTCTAACACAAGCTACGAAGGCTTTTACAGTAGTAAAATATACCACATGGGTGAGAGGAAATGGATATAGAGGACACGGTAGAGGTGGTAGAGTAAACGATCATGGAAGTAGTAGTCACAGTACCCAGTTGTGCTGGTACTGCTTAAAGGCAGGACATTTGCAGAATAACTGCTTTATAAGCAAGAAAGCAGAAGAAAGAAGTAGAGAGCAGATGAAACCACAATCAACTAAGAAGTCTAACACTCATGTCAGTAGTACAAATGTATTTCTTGTGAATGCTCATATCCTAGTGACGAAATAAGAGTCAGTCATATATTCTTTGGACAACTAGTTTATTGACTTCAGTATAACTGATCATATGTGCAATGAGTATGAGAACTTCTTTGCTTTCAAGAGGTTGAGTTCTCCAATTCATGTTGTACTCAGGGATGACACTGTGCTATTTGCATATAGAGTAGTATCCATTAACCTTACTCCACTAATTCTACTCAACCGTGTCCTTTTTGTTACCAACTTGGGGACCAAGCTACACTCAGTCAGCGTAGTTATCAAACTTGGATACCAAGTGATCTTTGACGAGTCTGGTTGACGGATCTAGAAGGATGATACATATATTGTCCCTGCTTCCCAATGTGGTAATCATTTCAAGGTTGACCCCACTCAGGTAAACTTTACTAGATCAGGCCAAGATGATAATATTGATAAAATCATACCTATGACTATTGCACTTAAGATAGACGAAAATGATTTACAACTTTGGTATCAACAATTGGGTCATTTGAACATTTCAGATGTACATCAACTAGAGCACCTGGGTAATGGTCTTACCATTAAGCAATCCAAAGCTCCTTTCGGTATGTATTCGGCCTGTCAGCAGGACAAACAACAGTACTCTTTCAATCAAAGGAATAAGTCATCCCATGCACTATAGAAGCTAGGACTGATTCACTCTGACTTCTGTGAGCCATTGCCTGTTCCCTCACTTGAGAGAGCAATATACTTTGTTCTCCATGTTCATGATTATATGAGAATTGTTTAGTGTTATTTTTTGCAACAGAAGCTAGCAAAGAAAGTTTTGAATATATTTAAAGCTTTCAACATCCTAGTGTGAAAGTACTCAGGAAACTGAATTCTTCACTTTCAGTGTGACAAGGGTCGTGGTAAATATGATAACCACTTGTTTCAAGAGTACCTAGTCTCTGAGGGAAGAACTCATGAATCCTCTGCACCCTACACACAGTATCAGAATTAAATCAGTAAATGGATGATTCGTACGATCATGGAATGAGCCCACACAATCCTACTCAAATTACCTCTAAACAACTCCTTTTGGGTAGAGGCTGTTGATACTACAGTCTACTTCCATAATGGTAGTCCGACCTGAGCTCTACAAGACAGCACACCATATTAGGCCTGACAGAGACTCAAACCGCTATTGGGATACTTACAACATTTTGGTTATGATGCCTATGTCTATGTCCTAGCCCAGCACAGGAAGAAACTTGATACCAAGTTACGGCAATGTATCCACCTACGATATGTACATAATACTACAAAGATTTAACAAGTATGGGACATAGGAACTGGTCATGTAATCCATGTTGCAGATGTGATATTTGATGAGAAAGGCTTTAGTGGTTGTACTCCTTCTTGCTCCCTACACCCACTGAGTATACTGTTAATTGATGAGTTTCATAACACTCTTACTAGTGACACACCTGTAGTGTTTAGTATTTGGAACAAATAAGTCATAAGGGCAAACCAAAACTGATTGTCCTACTCTGTCAGAAAGGTAGATGCCACCTCATGTGGAAAGCTTTCATTTATTTTGGAGGATAGAATCAGTGATTCCAATGAGCCTATACCTGGTACTCAACCCGATAACTCACCTATGGCCATAGGTACAAGCACAAAAATACCCATTACCCAAAATGGTATTGCACCAGGGGAGAAGGAGCCCGCTACTTCTAACAGAGTGGCTCTAGATGGGAATTATTCACCAGCTCTGTGCAAGTCGACACAGGCTCAGCGACCCTCCTTCTGGTTACAGAATAGTGTTACTTTTACTGCACAGGCAAGTAAGCATACTAAACTCCAGAGTTATCAACAAGCTTTAGCCCAAGGAGACTTTTGCAAGTGGGAGACAGCAACGAGAGAGGAGTTTAAATCTCATGTTGAAAATAAGACCTGGGAGCTTGTGAACCTTCCCCCAAGAAAGCAGGATATCACTTGCAAGTAGGTTTACAGGCTAAAGATAAATGCAGATCTCTTAACACATTTCAAGGTGCAGCTAGTATTTCAAGGATTCGAGCAAGTCGCCGGAATTGACTACCAAGAGAGCTTTATGCCAGTTGCCAAGTTCGTTACGGTATGGGTATGTCATGACTATAGCTTAGAGAGGAAATGGTTTTCACATGATACATGGTTATGAGTCACAGGAATGTTATTGTTTCACACATATGACTCATTCGAGTCATATGATTGGTTATGTGTAGGATTTGTGATGCTTTCGCACATGGCTCAAATATGAGTCGTGGGAGTACGCCTAGTAAGTATACCTTGCGAGTGGGCCTTGCAGGTAGGCCTTGCTCATATGATTTATGTTTCGCACATGACCTCGTTATGAGGTCATGGGTTTCACACATATGACTCAGTCGAGTCATATGACTTGTTTATTGTGTTATGATTGGTTTATGAGTTTTGCACAGGACCTCATTATAAGGTCATGGGTTTTAAGCATGTGACCACCTTGGTCACATGACTAGTTTGTTATGATTTGGTTTCGCACATGTGACCACTTTGGGTCACATGACTACGGGCGGGAAGAACACTATATAAGGAGGGCGATACGGTCGTGGAGGATAGGTTCTTCACGCTTTGTTCTAAGTACTTTTCCTCTTCCTTGCCGTCGCTTCGCCCCGAGCATTTCTTTCGCCATCATGATGGGCCTTGATGCCTTGGATTCCGGGGGAGATATCTGAGTTCGCTCAGTAGTTCCTGGGGTCTTTGGTATTGAGGTTTGTTAGGTGTTGCGTGGCGGATAACTTGTTTGCGTCTCATTTCGTTGGGCTGGCTATCTCACAATGCTAGCACTTCGAGTACTTCATCACGGTCGCATACGAGCCCCTTTCGGTAAAGTTTCTACGGCTTCCTGTCTATCGTCTACTCGCAGGTTTCGCGTTCGATTGGGGAGATTGAACATTGTGTTTGGGGGGATCACCCTTGTCGTTCTTTGGGCCAGCTCATGTTTTTGTTGGGTTTTAACGGAGTCCTTAGTTCTCGCGATACAAAACGCCCTTGGGTTAGCCTGATGACCTTCCCAAGTATCAACTCGTCGTACTGGCCGCATCATTTCCTCAAGGGAGGGGGCCTCGCCGGCCCCTCCCTGCCTCGTTACTTTATGTTTCTACTGTCGGAATCCTACGATGTTGTTTATCACCGTTCCCTTGGAAAGTTTTGTCCTTGCGGCATATACGGTGGTTCAGTCAGGTGTCACCTCCTCACTGCAGTGGGGATGGCTTTGACCCTGAAAAATCTTACCCCCTGGAGTGGTTTTTCTTTGCTGCCTGGGGTGGTGTGGGACAATTGACCGCCGGACACTCGCGTTGTCTGTGTGTTTGGGTGGTTCAGTTGTGGTCTGTGGTTGGCGGCTTCACCCATTGCAAGTGGGGCCTACCTTCCGTTTGTCTGCTTCTGTTTCGCCCTCTCCCTTCTTGTTGCGTCAGTTGGGGATGCCTCTTGCCCATTGTTCGGTCCATGCCTATTGCCGGACCTGTGGGGCTGGCTTCGGCTGGCTCTGCTTACCCTTTCCCGGCTCGGTTGAACTTCGGTTTGGCTGGGTTGGATGGTGTGGCAGGTGCTGGTGCCTTCGGGTGTTGGTGCCGCCTCCTTTGTGGCTCCTGGCTGTGGCTGGTGGGCCCCCATCGGCTATATGGAGTCGGGGGTTGTGACTCTATTGGCGTGGCCAAGACCAGTAGTCGCCCGATGGGGTTAGGTATGGCTGTCCTGTGGCTGTCGGATGGTTGATCTGTCTGAGGGGCTGGGGGGGCTGGATGGGCTCTGTGGCGCCTGGTGTGTGGGGCTTGGGGGGGGCTGATTGGGGGGGGAGAGGCACCTGCAAGCACCGGTCAGGCATGCATCAGGTTGGGCGATGTCTAATTAAGTGTTTCCGGCCTGATGGGGTGTTGGGTGAAGCTGCTGAGTGCGGTAAAGCACCTCGATGACCCGGATAGTTGATGGCCACCTGTGCGGATAGTGGGCTGCGACCGCCTGGTTGGACTTGTTTGGGTTCTGCGTGCTGGGCTTTGTGGGGTTTGTTTGGTTTCTTTGGTTGGGCAATGGGTATGGCTGGTAGGGGCAAGGCACCACGGGTGGGAGATAGGCCCCACTGACCGTTAATCGATCTGTCACCACCTCTATGTATTTTTTCTTTTTTTTGTTTATGTGCTTGTTTTTGGGGGACAGGCAGCGGGTACAGGTCCTCCTCACCATTACGCTCTCCGGAGGCACTTGGCAAAGTGGGTTCATAGGGTCAACGGCCTGGCATGCGGATGCGAGAGGTGGACATGTTGGTCACCTCCTCTCTGCCATCGTGTCACCTGTAGTTTATGTTTGTTTAGGTTTGTTGTTGGTTTTCTACTGCGGAGGAGGTATTGCGGGACGGTGTTCAGACCGGGTGGTAGTGATTTTATATTTGTTGGACGAGGAACCTGGTTGGGTTGGTCTTTTGCTCGGCTTCGGCTACCCTTAGTGCTGGTTGGCTTCATACCAGAGGGGCTATAGACTTGAACTGGGGTGGGCGCTGGATTGTTTGATGGTCTTGTAATTAGTTTCCGTGCGGGCGTGACTCGGGGATGGCAGGTGCGGGACCGTAGACTTAGTTAGCTTAGGACTAGTGGTATGCCGGTTAGCGGTATCCCTGTGCTGGCGGGGGCTCGTCGTATGCCAGTGTTGGCGGTACGAGTTTAAATAAAATTATATTGATTTCTAAGTACTTTTCCTACTTATTACTTTAACGAATATAAAACATCTTTGCGATCTTCATCTTTATTGCAATATTATTGTGATGCCAAGGAAAGTTCTTCACGAAGAAGAGTTAGAGAAAGCTTACGATAGGAGTTTCCAATAAGAGACAGAGGTCTTGTACTATCGGTAATGTAGGTAGAGGCCTAGATCTATCGTAAGATGAAGAAAGAGGAAGGAAAAAGAAGAGAAGTATCGTTCCCCATCGCCAAGAACTAACCATCCAAGGAGGGATCATTACATTATAAAGCGTTACCTAGTTCGACACCAAACGATACAAGACAGCATCCTTCAACCCAGACAGAGAAGGAGATATCGACATCACCAACCAAAACCTTAACTTAGGGGGATTCAGCGACGCCGTAGATCACGTTTCAGCAGAGCCCTCAAGGGCAGCAAGCCCAGTAACACCAGAAAAGGGATTACTAGTCGATAGCTCTCCTGCAGGAACTCCACGACCTGAGAGAATGTCAGGATCAGCAGTACCTAGGCCACTGGCCCCGGCCACTGGCCCCGGCCACTCCCGCATCAGGCACTAGCATACTTGGAATGACTGAGAATCACTTTCAGGCATTTCTAGGAACAACACGAAACACAGGACAAGGAAACATCCAATGACCAAAAGCAAAAGAACCTGACACCTATGAAGCAGCTGAAGATAAGCTACCAATATTCCTGGCACAATGCGAAGGATATTTTGCCGTTAAGGGATATGGAGATCACCACGATGAGATCAAGATTCCATATGTGGAATCTCTACTAAGATGACTCGCGGGGCAATGGATCATGCCCTTCCAAGATCGAAGGAAGCAGAGGGAATGAGTCACGTACGAAGTGTTCAAAGCGACACTCTTCAAACAATTCGGGGATCCCAACACCAAACAGATAGCAAGACAAAAGCTGGAAAAACTCCAATACAGAAAACAAACCTTTTCGGCATACTGGAACGAATGCCGACTATTGGAATACAAGGCAGAGTTTGATGATGCTACCCTCTACATCATCCTCCTAAGAAACTGTAGTGAAAGGCTCCGAGAAGTGTGGGGAATCTCTGACTTGCATTACACCACAGCAGAATGATTTGCAAGGTGGATGATCGATAAGGAAAGCAAGCTAAACATGGTTCCAAACAACTCAGAAAACACTATAGTATACAGGGTGGTCCAATCATCCAGGAATGTGGATGGAACCTTCAAACCACAAGCAGCTTGAGGTGAAAGTCAAGCACTACTACTAGGCAAGCCAATGGAGTTGGATAAATCAAGGGCAGGACCTGCTCTGAACCTGTCTAAGGAAGAATACGCAAGAAGAAGGAACGGGAAACTCTGCTTAAGGTGCAGAAAAGCAAGACATCGGATACGAGAATGCAGAAGCTGACTCAACAGCGGATACCAAAGCACCCAAGCTGCTGGAAATAATCGCTTCCAGAATCAAAAAAGTGGCAACATTCGCAAAATGATCGCAGAATATTCACCGGTGGAAAACGACAAGGGTCCCCAGTAAACGGTAGTCTGGGAGACCCAAGATGTGGACCTAGAAAATCCATCAAGTTAGCAAACTACTACATGGCACTACATATGTAAAGAGGAGAAGGAGATGGCGATCATGTGATGATCAAGACAAATATATGCAATAAAGAAGGCGAAGAGACAACAATATAGGCAATGCTTGACTCGGGGGCTACCGAAGATTTCATCGACAAAGAAATTTGCGACAAGTATGGCCTTCACACCAAGAAAGTGAAGAAAGCGAGACAGGTCTACCTAGCAGATAGAAAGCCAAGCGCAATGGGTCCTATAACCCATACAGCAACAAGACCTATGGACATTGACAGCTATAGGGAAACGGCAACCTTTTAGGTAGCAAATCTCAAGAACCATGAGATAGTTCTAGGAATGCCATGGTTACGAAAACATAACCCGACGATCAATTAGAATGAGAATGAGATGACCTTCACCAGTGAACTGTGTGCGATACGATGTCTCCACAGTTCACCTGTGGTCTACTCGACACCAATAAGGGAAGCGGAAGAAGAAACTTTGCATGTAAAGTTCGCCAAGATGCGGCAAGATAAGAGAGTCCAGATACAAAGACTGGACCAAGAGGCAAAAGTGCCTACCAAGAGTTCCAAATGGAAAGCAGAACATAACCTGTATGCCAATAAAGGAATCAAGATACCTCCCAATGGGCAGGCAATGATAGCAACAGGAATAGCCATCGGACTACCAGAAGGCATCTCTGGACGAATAGCACCCTGCAGTGGTCTAGCAGTCAAACATCGACTCATGACCATGGCAGGGGTGATCAATGTCGACTATACAGATGAAATCAAAGTGGTCTTGGCCAACCTGGCTCAAGAGGACTACAAGGTCCAAAAGGGCAATCGAATCACAAAGTTGATCATTGAAAAAATCAACAAAGAGGATCTGCACGAAGTAGATCAACTGAAGAAACCATCAGAGGAGACAAGAGATTTAGAAGCACAAACCAAAACCAGCCCGATACAACAAAAGGAATCGAGATCAAAGAGATCACAGCACAAGCCTTTAGAGAGTGCTATTAAAGGGGAGATACAACAGGAATTCTCAAATGGATATACTAAGACGAAAAGGCGGTCCTAGTGAAAATCAACATCAGCACAGAACTAGCAATCCAAGACAGGGAATACCAAAGCAAAAAGGCATGGAAAGAATTGATTCCAAAGAAATATCATGAATTCACAAACCTATTCCAAGAAGAGGAAGCTATGGAGCTACCACCCCAAAGACCAGGAATCGATCACGAAATTCAGCTGGACAAAGACGAGAAAACAGGAAAAACAAAAGAGATTTCCTACAAGAAGTTATACCCACTAGGAAAATCAGAGCTCAAAGAACTTAGGAAGTACATCGAGCAAAACCTGAAGCGAGGATGGATCAGAGACTCCTTTGCATCAGGAGAATCCCCAATACTATTCATCAAAATAAAAGATGGAAAAATGAGACTCTGTGTGGGCTACAGAGCCCTCAATTTGGTTACCAAGAAAGATCGATATTCATTACCCTTGATTGGAGAAGCACTGGATAGACTGCAGTTAGCAAAATACTTCACCAAACTCGATATCAAGGAGGCATACCATAATATACACATCAAGGATGGAGATGAATGGAAGACTACATTCGCCTCAAGATACATAATGTTCGAATACTTGGTTATGCCTTTTGGGCTAACCAATGTACCAGCTTCATTCCAGACATGGATCAACTAGGTACTCAATAAGTATCTTGATATATGTTGCCTCATATACTTGGACGATATACTCATCTACTCAGAAAACATGCAACAACACTAGAAGGATATCAGCAATATCATGGTCGCAATTCAAGGATCAGGAATGAAGATCAAACCAACAAAATGCAAATTCTATAAAGAAGAAATGGAATACCTCAGATTTATCATCAATCCAAGTGGAGTCAAGGTCTACCCAGTCAAAATGGCAGCAATATGGGATTGGGGCAAACTAAACAACAAAACAGATGTTTAATACTTTACGGGATTCTGAAACTTTTATCGAAGGTTCATAGAGGGATTTAGCAGGCTTGCAAAACCACTCTATAACCTAACAAAGAAAGACAAGAAATGGGAATGGTGAGAAATGGAACAGAAAGCATATGATACAATACGAACGCATCTAACATCAATACCCATACTGGTTCATTTCGACCCAAACCAAAGGACAATGATCAAAATAGACGCCTCAAAATATTTGTACTAAGGCATACTATCGCAACAATGCCAAGACAGAAAATGGAGGCCAGTGTCTTACCGATCCAAGACAATGACCCCTGCAGAGTGCAACTATAAAGTTGCGAACAAAGAACTATTAGCAATAGTTCAAGCATTAAAGGAATGGAGGAGATACGTTTTAAACAAGGACCATCCAGTCCAAGTTCTAACCGACTATAACAATCTGGTCCCGTTCATGATTATGAAAGAA